>NC_057813.1:358881046-358934679 GCF_018294505.1 Triticum aestivum | reverse complement strand
CATTGATCTTGATCTTAATATGTCCACTGGCTTCTCTCTCAAACACACACACACACACACACACACACACTCGCTAGTTGTGTCTTTGTGCCTCGGTCACACACACACTCGATACGTCTTTCTCTCTGTAGCCCCCCTTGATATGTAGATTTCTCGTGTGCGCACAGCTGTAGTGACGATGACGCTAAACCCAGTGTGCCTTGTTTTTACCAGACTCATGTGATAGTTTTCACCCTGTTTTCTATTGATGAACAAGGCAACCTTTTGTTTGTTACTACTAGTGAATTTGAGATCATTCGGGCAGACATAAAATATATCACTTCAAATAAATTATCATAGTAACTATTTAAAAAGAAATATATCTCTTGCATCGTCCACAATGAACATCTGGTGGACCAGTTAGCGTCTCATGCTCGCAATGCTGAAAGTGCAACTAATCCCTAGGTGGTTTTGGTAATTCTTAACAACATATAGTTCATTGAACTAATGCTCTTTCAAGATGATCATTTTAGAAAGTTCAATGATTGGCATGGCATGGACTAGAGATGTGGACCCCTCAAAATGCTAAGGACACATATTGGCAACAAGCTCAAGACTCTACATTTTCATTTTAGTGACCCAAGATCACATTGAGTCCAGGAAAGCCAATACTATTAAAAGGGGATGAGGTGTTGCTTAATGGCTTACTTGCTCAAAATGATTAGTGATATTCTCCAAAACCCTCAACCACTTTCTCATTTACACATTTGTCCTAAACCTAAAAGTCAAATTCGGCCCCACCGATTTAATCTATCCGGCGCCACCGAGTTTCATTTGACATAGCCACTTCCACAAACCCTAGTTACTTCGGTCTCACCGATAGGGATCTCGGTATCACTGAGATGGGATTGCAAACTCCCTGTTTCCTTTTTGTAACATTTTGGTCACACCGAAATGAGAAAATCGGTCCCACCGAGTCTGCAGTGCAAACTACATGTTTCCTTTTCGTAGCACTTCGGTTCCACCGAAGTGAGAAAATCGGTCCCACCGAGTTTGCCTAACCTACCCTCTATGTGCCTTTGCTGAAATCGGTCCCATCAAGTTTACGTGATAGGTCACACCGAGATTACGTTATGCCCTAACCCTAGCATATCGGTCTCATCGAGATGACTAAGTCGGTCCCACCGAAAACTCTAACGTTCATATTTTTACCGAAAACTCTAACGTTCATATACTCTTTGCATGCTTGCTTGAATTGTATTGAGATTGCTTGACTTGTGCTAAGTTGCTAAAATTTGCCAAGAACTAAAATTGGGAAAAGGTTGAGTTTTATTTGGTCAAGTAGTCTAATCACCCCCCCCCCTCTTGACATACTTTCGATCCTACAAGTGGTATCAGAGCTTTGGTCTCCATTTTCCTTGATTTCCATAGCTTTGGTGATCATAGCCTTGGTTTCACAACCTAGGAGAGTATGGCATCTAGCGAGGGAAATTACCACCGTAGAGGTCCTTACTTTGATGGTACTTATTTTGCTAGTTGGAAACATAAGATGGAAATGCATATTCTTGGACATAACCCCGCTATTTGGGCTATTGTGTGTATTGGTTTGCAAGGTCAATTCTTTGATGGGAGAGAACCAAATCATGAAGCTACTGCGGAATAATTGAAGATGTTGCAATACAATGCTCAACCTTGCGATATCCTGTTCAATGGATTGTGCCCCGAAGAATTCAACAAAATCAGCCATCTTGAGAATGCAAAGGAATTTTGGGATACCTTGATTGATATGCACGAAGGTACCAACTCCATTAAGGAATCCAAGTTGGATGTGCTTCAAAGTCAACTTGACAAGTTCAAAATGAAGGATGGTGAAGGTGTCGCTGAAATGTACTATAGGCTTGCTCTCATCACAAATGAGATTGTCAGCTTAGGAAGTGAAGAGATGACCGACAAATTCATCATCAAGAAGATCTTGAGAGCCTTGGATGGAAAATATGATACTATGTGCACATTGATCCAAATGATGCCAAATTACAAAGATCTCAAGCCAACCGAAGTCATTGGAAGAATTGTTTCTCATGAGATGTCACTCAAGGACAAAGAAGAGCTTCACAACAAATCTAGTGGTGCTTACAAAGCCTCATGTGATGATCCTACATCATCAAATGAGAAACAAGCCTTCAATGAAGAATTGAGCTTAATGGTGAAGAACTTCAACAAATTCTACAAGACCGCAAGGAAAGAAGTTCCAAGTCAAGGTCCTACAATGACAAAAGATGTTCTAGTCGTGAGAGAAATTTCTACAATTGTGGAAGACCCGGACACTACTCCAATGAGTGTATGGCTCCCTACAAAAGAATAGAAGACTCATCTAAAAGGAGAAGCAAAAGGGAAGAATCACCTCCAAGAGAGAGAAGGAGTAGAGATGATCGCTATGAACAAATAACCTCTCGAAGAAGCAAGGATTCGGAAAGGAAGGACAAATCATCAAGGAGCTACACAAAACGAAGACATCAAGCTCATGTTGGTGAATGGGTATCCAGTTCCGACTCCGACCACCACTCCGAGAGAAGTTATCACTCCGACTCCGAATATACTGAAGATGAAGGTGTTGCCGGTCTAGCACTTGTGTCAACCAACTCCTATAACATATTTGACTCACCAAATGAAGGAATTGGATGATGCTTCATGGCTAAAGGCCCCAAGGTATCACACCCCAAGTATGTTGGTTTCAATAGTGATGAAGATGATTTCCTAAGTGATGATGATTTACTTGTTGACAACTCTAGTGTTGAATACTATGATGAAATGTCAATTAATCATGTTAATCAAGATAAAATGAATTACAATAATAAGAAGGAGATTGAGTGTCTAACTAAAGAACTAAACACTCATAAGTTAGCTCATGAAACTACTTTAGAAGATCATCGAGAACTTTTAAAAACTCGGGAGAAGTTACGCTTCGAAAAGCTCAATCTTGAGCAAGAGGATGGGTTCTTAAAGGCCATCAATGATATCTTCGGAAGAAAAGTTCTTCTTACATTGCCAAGAGTTTACTCTTGTCTACTTACATGCCACAAGTAAAATCTAGCAGCAAAAACAAGAAAGATTCTTATTCTAGTAGAAACAATAATCATGCTAAATCCAATATTGTAGCTTCTAGTAGTTCTCTTGATTCCACTAATGACTCTGTTAACCAAGTTACACTTGAGCAAGAAAATGGCTTATTGAAGGGAATTATAGAGAAAGGTGTGTACACAAGCCTTGCCGGAAGTAAGCAATTTGAGGAAATTGTACGCAAGCAAGGAAGGCACCGGAAGAATCAAGGTGTTGGTTTTCAACGAAAGCTCAACACCAATGGAGTTGAGTGGGAAGAAGATCAATAGCCCAAGATGTAGTTTGTTCCTCAACAAGAGAAGTATGACCCTACTTCCTTCAAGGGGACACAAGCTCAAGATGATCTTCCACCACAAGACCACAAGCTAAAAGGCAAGGACAAGCTTCAAGAGGAGATTGATGCATTTGTAGATGCTCCGAAGGCCTTGTTCAAGTGGGTTCCCAAGACTACATCAAGTTCAACTTCATCAAGTACATCTTCAACCCCAAGGATTCCCATCAAGATGATGTGGATCCCGAAGAAGAAGAACTAGAGAGTTCTTGAGGGTGACTCTGCCAACATACTTCACTCATATTCATTTTGGCAAGGACAAGTGCAAACAACTTCCACATCTTGCACTAGTTTAAGGAGTCACAAACCCTCTTGTTGGTAAGACAAGGGACAAGGTAACCTAATGCTATCATGGACATCATTGTGTGTGTGCTTCACTCTATGTCTATGGATATCCTTGTTTTTTCCTTGTGGGACTAACCCATGTAGGTATTGAAAGTGCAACTCACTCGATGGATTGCTTCAAATGATCTACATCAACAATGAGCATCCACATCTTCGATATCTACATGAAGTCATCATTGACAAAACCCAAGGTTAGTTCATCCCTCTTAGGGGGGATATCATATCTAGGGGGGCCTTTTCTCTAAAATAAAGCAACCCTAATGGTGTGAATACAACAATGCTTTATGTAAAAGTGGTAACCCCACTTGTGCTTAAACGATGAGTATGACCTATGATCAAATGTTCTCATTTGACTCCTAAGTCAATCTACTCATATATAGATGACCTAGTCATCGCCAATTGCTTGATGCTAGAGTGATTGTGCATGTTTTGTCACATATTTCATTTGCTACTTTACTGTGTGAGCATGTTGATTGCATACTTTTCTCATTCGAGGACATCCATTTGTTGCTTTGATTGTTTGGATTTTCTCCTTTTAGCCAAATGGATGGACAAGAATGCCCAAGAACTCCCTCTAGCTATCTATGATTTTCTCTTCTCAAACTCTATTCATGTTACGTCACAAAGTTTGATCTAAGTCAAATTAAAACCCTCTGTGTGAGGAGCACTTAGAGTCCCTTTTGTCATAGACTTAAAACATCCAAAACCTCTCTGTGTATTTCGGTCCGACTGACTCCTCCATTTCGGTCACACCAAGTTCACCGGGTTGATCAAGTTTTCAATCTCCGTGTAACCGATTAGAACTTTTCATTCTTGCCGAGTTGCAGTAACCGATTGCGATTCTGCATCTTGGTGCCACCGAGTTGTTCCACTCGGTCACACCGATAGTGCTAGGATATATATACTGACGGGTCAGAATTTGGAAATCTCTCCAAAACCTCTTCACTCGCGCGTGTCCTGCTCTGCTGCATGGGTCTCCGGATCGTCTTCTCGTCGCCAGCGACCTCCCACCGTTGGTCTCCTCCACCGTCAACGGAAATCCTCCCCTCCATTGCCGTCGTAGCAAGCTCATCGCCAAGCTAGGGTATGAGCTCAACTCTTTGTGCTTTCCTTTAACTCTGAATCCTAGCAGAAAGGCAATGTCATGTTTCTTTCCAAGTATGAGATTGATCCATCCACAGAAAACATCCTCTAGATTAGATTTGATTTGAAAATTTAGGGTTAGGTTTTTGCCGGACTCATCTCGGACCGACCGAATTGTAGGAATCGGTCCCACCGATTTGGCTTAGGCCAGTGCGCAAGTGATTTTTGGTCTGACCGAAAGTTGCAAATCGGTGTAACCGATACCAAGACTTTGTGAAACCCTAGCAAACTTGGAGTCGCCGAACTGTGTCTCGGTCTGGCCGATTCCACATGTTTAGACTCAAAGTTGCTTCGGTGTCACCGAGTTTTACAAATCGGTAGCTCCTAAATGCTTCCTGTAGAAAACTAAAACTAAGTTTTTGACTCATTCTTTTTGCAAAAACTCTGCACTTTGTGATGCTCATCTACTCTATCTCATCTACAACTATTCACAGGGTCAATTCTCAGTTTGCTGTGCAGAATCTCTGATCAAAGTGATAGTTAGAACAATTCAGAGGAGCAGATGGACTTGAGTGAGGGCACTAGTCCCTCTGGAAGCTATGATGAAGGAAGCACGAGCACTCCAAGCAACCTGCCTATGGCTCAGACTAGGCAGAGAAAGAAGAAAACATCAAACTCTGAAGATGAAGACTTTGAGATTGAGGAAGTCAGCTCAAAGAAGAAAGTGCTAAAGAAAGAATATGGTGATGATGCTTCCACCAAGCTAGGAAAGAATGTGAAGGCCCCTGCCAGGAGAGTACCTATGTCTAAGACCAGGGGAGCAATTCAAAGGACAATGAGATTCTCACTTGAGCAAAGATCAGGTGAAGAAGGCAACAAGAGAGTCAGGAAAACCACTGTTAGAGTGCTTGGAAATCCATCCATGAGGAGAGACTCTGCCAGTGAGGAGGAAGAGACACAAGCACCTCCTGCCAAGTATCAGAAGCTGATGGGGGATGCCATCAAGTCTGGGGCAGCTCCTTCAAAGCCCAAGACAGCCCCCAAAGCTCCAGCTCAAGCCACCAAGACAGCTCCAAAGAGAAGCACCATGAACATACCTGCTTCAGAGAAGAAAAAGGCCCCAGTGCCTAAAGCTGCAGAAGATGCTGAAGCCCTAGTGCTCAGGAAGCTCAAACCTAAGATTCTAGACCATGATGACAGTCACCCAGTAGCTGAAAACATGAAGGAGAGAAAGGATGCAGGTCTCAGAAGATGGAGACAAGATGATCCATATGATGTGAGGAGGAGGACTGCAGTGGACTACAGGTTCCACACCAAAGAGAAACAAGATTTTTATGAGACAGTTTTGCAGGAACAAGAAGCCCATTGTAAGTGACATGAGATGGGTTGACTGGAAATACATTGATGCAAATGCAGATCATTTCCCAGGAGTGCATGATAGCTTCAAGTCCAATGGTGTTGATGACTTTGTTGGTCAAGAGTTGACAAAGTGGAATGATGTTCTCATTATGCAATTCTACACAACAGCTCATTTTAATCCCGGTGGAAGGATTGTGTGGATGATTGTAGGTCAGAGGCACCAATCTACAATTGATGAGTGGGTCAGGCTCATAAATGCACATGAAGAAGAAGAGAACGACATTGATGTCTATGCTGAGAAGAAGAAGGATCATAACTCCATGGCCAATAAGTATAAGGAAATTCCATATAAGGCCTTGGAGACACATAAGTTTGGGTTAGTCTACTACTTATTGTCTAGTTTGGCCACCATAAACACCATATTGAGGCACACTTTGTTGCCCAAATCTAGAGATCACGGGATGATCAGAGGCCGTTCCATCAACTTGTTACAGCTGTTTGATGTTGTGCCACAAAAGTTCAAGGTTATGAGCTTGATTATTGAGACAATCAAGAGGACAGCAGCTGACCAGAAAAGATCATGTGGGTATGCACCACACATTCAAATGCTGATCTATTCCAAGATGCCCAAGGGAGTGTACCTGTTGGACAAAGAGCATCTGCCTTTGCAGCCAGACTTTGAGGACAACACTGTTGTCATGACAGCTTAAGATCCCACTTCCCTAGAGGCACAAGAAAACAGATAGAAAGCCAAAGCAGATAAAGCAACAAAGATTCCCAGTGTTGCAGAAGCTTCAGAAGTGTTCCTCAAGTCAAAGCAAGACCAGCTTGGATATCTGATTCAAGCAACCTTGAGGATTGAGAAAGGACTGGCCACCCTGACTCAGAACCAAGAGAGCTTGGAGAGGATAATAGAAACTAAATTCTATGATTTGGACTTGAAAGTGACTGAGATACAAACAACAGTTGAAGAGCTCCAGGAAGAAGCAGAGGAGAGAAAGGGCAAAGCAACTACACAGGTGTTCCACCGAGTACCTAGAGGACAGAGGTCTGCAGCAGTGCCAGTGCCAGACACAAGAACAACAGCTTTAGCACCTGCAACCACAGCTCCCACAGCTCCAGTTGCCCCTCCAGTGGCAACCCCTCCAGCTCCAACATCCTCAACTGATTCTTTTGTCCTTAGAGTCATCTCGACACCTGCTTCTGAAGATCAAGCCTAAAGAGTCGCATAGCAGTATGCATTTTCGAGATTTTTGGAAACTTGTTGCCAAAGGGGGAGAAAGTGTATAGATCATAGGCTTCGGAGAGAGAGAGAGAGAGAGAGAGAGAGAGAGAGAGATTTGCTTCTTTTTGCTACTTATTTGCTTGGCTTGCTTGGTTGAGATACTTTATGCCTGTGTGTGAGATACCTTGTATGATTATGTGCTTGATCATATCATACTTTATGCTTGTGCTTGAATGATGACATTATCTATTTCTTGTATGATCATTCACTTTGCCTTCGTGATGAGTGCTTGTCCTTATTTCCTATCCTTTTGGGCGCTCCACCAAGATGTATGTGACATGGAAGAGTAACCCATGATTGTAAGTGCATCTAGTGCCACCCCTAGTTGGTTTTGGAGTATTGACGACAAAGTTGGTTGAGGGACTAATGCGTTTGTGAGAATTGCAGGATAACGCAGGTAGTGTCCCTCATTGATTCGGTTTACCTACCGGAGATGACCCCTAAAAATGTATGAAGACATTGACGACAATGGTGGTATGAGAAGATATTCATATTGAAGACTATGACATGAGAAGACATTGCGTGAAGACTATGGAGCATGAAGACTGTGTGGTTTCGTTGCTTCCTTTTCTTCTTTGTTGAGTCATAGGAACCACCGTACTATTAAGTGGGGTCCAAGTGAACTAAGTCAGAGTGACTGAAGTGATGCTCAACCCAAATCCTATGTCTTCGAGCGAAGACAATGAGAGCAAATCTTATCCAGAGTAGGATGAGTCAGCTTTGCTTGTAGCCCAAGTAAAGTTGCCGTGTGTGTTTGAAATCTGACCGTTGGAACACGTGTCAGTTCCTTAGTGACCCAGGGTCATTTCGGACAAATCAGGTCGGGTTGCCTAGTGGCTATAAATAGCCCACCCCCTACACCATAAATTGGTGGCTGCTCAGAGTTAGTATACGGCTTTTGTCGTTTGAGAGCAACCCACCTCGAAGCATTTGAGAGAGAGAAATCCTTGCGAGGACAAAGCCCAAACACCCAGAGCCAAAGAGTGTTAGGCATCACTGAAGTCTTTCTGTCTGTGTGACCTGAAGACTTATTACACTTGAGGACTGTGTATCCTCCAGCCAGTTAGGCGTCGCGTTCTAAGCATCCAAGAGTCATTGTGGATTGCCGGGTGAACGAAGTCTGTGAAGGTTCGGAAGTCTACCTTGAAGACTTACCAGAGTGATTGGGCGAGGACTAACTGACCTTAGCTCAAGGGGAATAAGGTGAATACACAGTCTTCTGAGTTGAATCTCAGCCTCCCTAACCAGACGTACAGTTGTCACAGCAACTGGAACTGGTCCAACAAATCATGTGTCTTCAACAAGCAACTAGTTCTATCTCTTCCCTCCTTTACCTTGAGTTTGTCTTCGTGAAGTCATTGCTTATCTATCTTATCTGATTGACTTCATTGCTTGACTACTATTGTTGATTGGCTTCATACTATCTTCCATCCTGATCCTACTACCTAGCTGCTATTAGTCTTCGTACGTTAATGCTATTCCATACTTGATTATGGCTTGCTTGTTGTAGTTTATCTTCCGCTGCATATCAATTAGGTTGTTTCTATTGTTTGTCTTGGAAACTTCCATGTTTTGAAGACTTTCATAAAAATCGCCTATTCACCCCCCCTCTAGTCGATAACTAGCACTTTCAATTGGTATCAGAGCAAGGTACTCCCTTGTTCTGTGTGATTCGGTTTAACCACATGGAGTTTAGCTATGTCGACTGCAGGGATAATCAAAGTCTCCGTTGCTTGCCCCGTGTTCGATGGAACAGAATATCCCTACTGGAAGAATAAGATGTGCATGCATCTTGAAGCCATTGATGTCGACCTCTGGTATGTCGTCAAGAATGGCGTTCCCAAAACTGGTGAAGGTGTCACCCCTACTGATGTCAAGAAGTTCGTTCAACTGGACTCGACTGCAAAGAACATCATCTGTGGTCATTTGACCAAAGGACAGTATGGCTGTGTGAGTGCTCTGGAAATGTCAAAGCTAGTCTGGGACTGGCTGTCCAAGGTCAATGAAGGCGTCTCTACACAGAGAGACCAGAGGATCAGTGTTCTTCGCAATCTCTTCAATCGCTTCAAGAGAAACGACAATGAAAATGTCCAGCTCATGTTTCTCACCGACATCACAAATGAGCTTCAGGCTCTCGGCGCCACTGAGATCACCAAGCATGAAATTGTCAAGACACTACTGAGATCACTTGACACCTCCTTTGACACCCTTGCCCTCATGATACAAGAACGTCCTGACTTCAAGACACTCGATCCGTCTGATATACTTGAGAGGCTCAACACACATGAGTTCCAGCTTTCTGAGAAAAGAGATATCTATGGCCCCAACTGTGGCCGAACTCGTGCTTTGAAGGCAAAATTTGTTTCCTCATCTGAAGAAGAAGAATCTGACTACGGTTCTGACGATCCTGAAGACATTGGAAGGGAGCTTGCTATGCTTGTGAAGAAGTTCCAGAAATTCACCAAGAAGAAGGGCTTCAGAAAGTCTTCACGATCCAGTTCAAGAAATGATGAAGCTTCCACTCAAGACAACAAGAAGAGAACATGTCACAAGTGTAAGAAGCCTGGGCACTACATCTCTGAGTGTCCTCAGTGGGACAACGAGAAGAAGAAGAAGAAGAGCAAGCAATATGACTCCGATGACAAGAAGAAGAAGAAATCTTCGAAGTCTTCTTCCAAGTCCTCATCAAGGTCTTCATCTCACAAGAAGAGCTCATCTGGCAAGGCTCGTGCTTTTGTTGGCAAGGAAATGGATTCAGAGGAGGAGTCTGCGTCTGAGGAGGCAGAGGTGGAAGCTGAAGCTGAGTCCGACTCTGGCGTTGCAAGTCTGGCTCTGGCCACAGCCTACGTCGCAAAGTCCATCTTCAACACTGAAGACAATGACTCCCACACCAACGCTGATGATGACAAGGACGATCTCGCTCCCACCAACTGCTTCATGGCACGCGGTGCCAAGGTAAAATCGCGCGATGCTTACTTTCAAACATCAAGTGAAGATGACTCTGATTGTGAATATAAACCCAGCTACAAAACACTTGCTAAAATTGCTACTGGACAACAAAGGGCTATGGAACATACTCAAAAACTGTTAGACAAAAGCGATGACCTATTGGACGCGGAAATGACATGTTCACAGTCCTTAGTTGAAGACATAAAAAATCTTCATGCTAAGTATCAAGAACTTGAAAGTCTTCATGAGACGCTCTCAACCACTTATGAAAAGCTCTCCTATGATTATCTTCAAAGGAAGCAAGAGCTTGAGAAACTGAAAGTGACTCATGAAGATCTTCAAAAAGAGAATGAGTCATTTCGTGCTCAACAGATCAGTCCCGCTCAGGATGAATTTGAACCACCATGCTTAAAATGCATTGAGCGTGATAACGCTACCTCTATTGCTGAATGTTCCACTGCTGCTACTGTTGCTCTATCTTCAACTACTGATGTGGTGACTAACCCCTCTGCAGAGGATACCACTGCTATTGCTGATGAAAATGCTAGGTTGAAGACATTGCTTGAAACAGGGATGTATAAAAGTCTAAAAGGGCATCAGACACTGTGTGATGTCCTCAAAAAGCAGATTCTGAACCTAAACCCTAGGAAAGAGGGTGTTGGGTTCGAGAGGAAAATGAATGCTGATGGTTCCTACTGGAAGCCTGAGCAGTATCCCAAAACCACATGGGTTGCTGCAAAGGAACCTTCAGTGGATCCATCTACTTTATCTGGATTTACCTGTGCTAATCCTATTATCATTGATGAATCCTTTGATGCAAACTATAAATTGTTCAAAAATCAGAATGGTGAAGTGTTTGCCAGGTATATTGGTACTAACTGCAGGAATGGACCTCCTATGAAGAAGATCTGGGTTCCCAAAAGCTGCCTTGAGAATCTTCTAGTGAATGTCATCATGACACCACCAGGGAAGAAGACAAACCCCAGACCAAAGGCATCATATGGTCCAACGGCTACTTACGAACACAGGACTCACTTGAGTCACCCTAACGCCAATGTTTTGCAGGGAAATCATAATCAGACTAATGAATATGAGCGTGTGTCTTCAAATTGCTATGTTCATAGAACTAAGAACTTTTCTGCTTATTCACATGAGTATCATTCATCTCTTGCAAGGCTATTTGCTAGGGCTTCAAAGCCGAAATTCTCAGATGCTGCACTTAGACTCATTGCTTCTAAGCCACCCCTGAAAATGTGGGTGGTGAAGAAGAATTAACTCTCTTTTGCAGAATGTGGTCTCCAGCCGGCAATCAATGGCGTCCGATATAATTGCTGGGGACCTAAAACACAAAGGGATGCATGATAAAATAACTTAATATGTATTCCACATATGAATCGCTTACCTGTCATACTGTGTGCTAACTTTCATCTATGCTGTGATAATCCAAGTGTGCATCAACTGCTTATGCTTCACAACATACCTTGTGAAGCCTATCCTCCTAACTGCACCGTAGGGCATGTCACCAAAAGCTTCAGAATGGATTATTGACAGCGGATGCACTAATCATATGACTGGTGATCGAAGTTTTCTCATGGACTCAACCTTACGTCCATCCGAGAAGAGTCAAATCACATTTGCTGACACTGGTAAAGGCAAGGTATTGGGTCTAGGTAGAGTTGCAATCTCAAAGGATCAACACATGGATAAAGTGATGCTTGTTGAATCCCTTGGATTCAACTTAATGTCTGTCTCAATGCTTTGTGACTTAAACATGATTGTGATATTTGGAAAATATCGTTGCCTTGTACTAATGGAATCTGACAAATCTCTAGTCTTTGAAGGGTATAGGAAAGGTGATCTATACATGGTAGATTTCTCAGCAGGTCCAAAACTTGTCGTATGTCTTCTTGCTAAAGCTTCAGAATGCTGGCTCTGGCATCGAAGGCTGGGGCACGCTGGCATGAGGAACTTGCACACTCTCGTTAAAAAGAAGCATGCCATAGGCATCGAAGGTGTCAAGTTCAAGAAAGATCATCTGTGTGGTGCCTGCGAAGCTGGAAAGATGACAAGGTCCAAGCATCCTTTGAAGACAATCATGACAACATCTCAACCCTTTGAGCTGCTACACATGGACTTATTTGGACCTACCCACTACTCCACCCTCACAACAACGGCGTGTCTCTATGGCTTCGTCATTGTTGATGACTACTCAAGATACACATGGGTGCACATAATTCTCTACAAGACTGAAGTACAAGATGTCTTCAGACGATTCGCCGATCGAGCAATGAACAACTATGGCGTCAAGATCAAGCATATCAGAAGTGATAACGGCACTGAATTCAAGAACACCGGCCTTGATCTTTATCTAGATACAATGGGAATCACTCATGAATTTTCTGCTCCATACACACCTCAGCAAAACGGCATTGTAGAGCGCAAGAACAGAACCCTCATCGAGATGGCTCGAACAATGCTTGACGAGTACAAGACACCAAGAAAGTTCTGGCCTGAAGCCATTGATACAGCTTGTCACATCATCAACCGTGTATACATCCATAAGCTTCTGGGCAAAACATCCTATGAGCTCCTCACTGGCAAGAAGCCAAATGTCAGCTACTTTAGAGTCTTTGGTGCTGGATGTTGGATCAAGGATCCCCATCACAAGTCAAAATTTGAACCCAAAGCTCACGAAGGCTTCATGCTTGGCTATGGAAAGGATTCGCACTCTTATAGAGTCTTCAACCTCTTCCACTACAAAATCGTTGAAACAGTGGATGTGTGATTTGATGAAACCAATGGTTCACAAAGAGAAATTCTGCCAAGTACACTTGATGAAGCTCCTCCCTGTGAATCTATCAAGTTGATGGGAACTGGTGAGATCATGCCCTCTGAAGCACATCCTAAAGAGGAACTTATCATTTCTGCACCAAACCAACCTAAAGACAATGCTCAGACCGAAGACAATACTTCCAATGATGACAATGATCAGCATGAGCAAGGTCTTCGTCCAGTTCATCCTCGTGTTGCAAATGAAGTACAAATTGAGAAGATAATTGATAGCATCAATGCGCCTGGTCCGCTTACTCACTCAAGAGCAACACAGTTAGCAAACTTCTGTGGGCACTTTTCATTTGTGTCAATATCAGAACCCAAGAAAGTTGCTGAAGCTTTTATGGAACCTGAATGGATTCAAGCCATGCAAGAAGAACTTCAACAGTTCAAGCTGAATAATGTTTGGGAACTTGTCAAGCGACCTGACCCTCGCAAGCATAACATTATAGGAACAAAATGGATATATCGAAACAAGCAAGATGAGCATGGTCAAGTCGTCAGAAACAAAGCACGTCTTGTGGTTCAAGGATATACTCAAGTTGAAGGAATTGACTTCGATGAAACATTTGCTCCTGTTGCTAGGCTTGAAGCCATTCGCATACTGCTAGCCTATGCAAATCATCAGAACATCTTGCTATATCAAATGGATGTAAAGAGTGCATTTCTCAATGGCAAGATTGAAGAAGAAGTATATGTTGCACAACCACCTGGCTTTGAAGATCCAAAACATCCTGATATGGTGTACAAACTCAACAAAGCACTGTATGGCCTCAAACAAGCTCCTCGCGATTGGTATGATACAATCAAAGTCTTCCTGAAAAGTAAAGGCTTCAAACCGGGATCCCTCGATCCCACACTCTTCACGAAGACATATGATGGTGAACTGTTTGTGTGCCAAATATATGTTGATGACATAATCTTCGACTGCACCAACCAGAAGTACAATGATTAGTTTGGATTTATGATGCAAGAGCAATATCAGATGTCCATGATGGGTGAGCTGAAGTTCTTCCTTGGTCTTCAAATCCGTCAACAAAGAAATGGAATCTTCATATCTCAAGAAAAATATCTCAAAGATTGCCTGAAGAAGTTCGGCATGCAAGATTGCAAAGGCTACACGACGCCAATGCCAGCCAAACATCATCTTGGTCCCGACGACAATGGTAAAGAGTTCGATCAAAAGGTATACCGCTCCATGATTGGTTCTTTACTTTACCTATGTGCATCTAGGCCAGATATTATGCTTAGTGTTTTCATGTGTGCTCGATTCCAAGCGGCACCAAAGGAATCGCATCACTTAGCAGTGAAGCGAATTCATAGATATTTGGCTTACACCCCAACACTCGGATTATGGTATCCAGAGGGCTCAAGGTTTGATCTGGTTGGATTCTCGAATGCTGGTTATGCTGGTGACAAAGTGGATCGCAAGTCTACATCAGGCACATGTCATTTTCTTGGTCGATCACTTGTCTGTTGGTCTTCAAAGAAGCAGAACTGTGTATCACTCTCAACTGCTGAATCTGAATACATTGCTGCTGGATCCTGTTGTGCTCAGCTTCTGTGGATGAAGCAAACTCTCAAGGACTATGGCATCGATCTGAAGCAAGTCCCTCTCTTCTACGACAACGAAAGTGCCATCAAGATTGCCAACAATCCAATCCAACACTCGAAGACAAAGCACATTGAAATACGTCATCACTTTCTCAGAGATCATGTTATGAAGAAAGATATAGATATCATGCATGTCAACACTGAAGAGCAACTGGCAGATATCTTCACAAAGCCCTTGGATGAGAAAAGGTTTTGCAAGTTACGGTGTGAGCTAAATATCTTGGAATCCTCTAATGTCCTGTGATCAGGCACACATCCTAACACTTATGCATGTTGATGATTTAGATGTGCAACACACAAAGTAATGTATATCTTCAATCAATGAAGATTTACACTCTGAGTGTGAATACATTAACATGGAATTTGACTTCGGAGCGCCACGATAATTGTGCGCCGTGTCTGGGTCTAATACTTCCTATACGGTGGGTAACGCCACCACCAAATTTCTCTGTTTAAAGTGTTTCACTCATGGCGTTATTTTGCAAAGATTTCGCATTTGGTTTGTCTTCAGTTTCAATTTATCTTCGTGATTTTTCTGCGCTATAGTGATTTGATGGCATATATATATATATATATATATATATATATATATATATATATATATATATATATATCCTCTACAGCATTCACTTATAGCTATGTCTTCAAGTTGAATCTTTTGAACTAAGTGAATGTGATCGGACCCTAATCTCTCTATGCTTCCTATCTCAAACTCTATCTGTCCAAATCATATGCATTCTATTGAAACTGTTGAATGTCTTCTCTGCATCCTTGTTAGCAGAAGACACAGAGACAAAACAGCAAGTCCTATTTAAATGAATCATCTAAACTGTCGATATCCGGAGAAGCCGGAACGAACATCCGACATACTTGGCGGGCGTGGGAACGTGGGATAATTCTAAGTATGTTGCATGCTTGCCACGTACCCCTCAGATATGAACCGCCAGGGGCACCAGCGTAATTGCGCTGTGTCTCTCACCTACTTATAAATACTTGTCCCCTGCGGTAAAGAAATCCTTCTTCCACCTCTCCACCTCCGTCAAAACCCTAGCGCCACCGCTAGCTCGCGACGACGCCGGTGACGAAACGCTTAGCTGCCGCGACTTCTCCGATGTCGTCCTCACGCCGGCCGCGGACATCGTCCTCTCCACCGTCGCCGTAGGTGTCCTCCGTCGCCAAGTTAGGGCACGGTGGGTTGAACTGCTCGGTCTCTCATTCTTCCCATCTAGCAGTTCGTCGTGCGGTAATTATAACTCTATTTTTACCACCTTTTTGATCTTCATAGATTCATCCTACTTACCGAAAGTGGTTTCTGCCTACTCAATGTTAGATCTATTCTATCTGCACCTCATAATGCCCAGTCTATTCACTTAGATTTCCTATCTAGTTTGATTCCTCACTTGTACTTATTCATGGATTGGTACAAATTTGGAACCAACTCACCACATATAAGTGAATGTCTTCGCATCATGAGGTCAATGTCTTCAAACTGATTTATCTTCAAAATCTTCTGAGAATGCATATGACCTCTTCCCCTTCCCTCGCATCTCTAATGCTGTCACAGGTACATGTCCGTGGGAGAATCCCTTGGTTCTCATAGTCTGCATTCGTTTGCAGAATACTTACAACATCATATCAATTCTCCTGAAGCCAGTTCCTGCTTGACCAGCAAGCGTAAATCTCTGAAGCCTCTGAACGTATTGAAGCCATTCATCTTGAAGTTCATGGCTGCAGAAAAATCAGCAAGGAAGGGTGGCAGACAGCGTCGTGGGGGAACTTCGAAGGGTCTGCCTGAGGATCTGGCAGAAATGTATAAAACAGATCCTGAAGAAGATTACAATCAGCGCAAGACTCGAATCCAATGGATTCGACGCTATTGGGCTGAACAGTGGTACAAGTACAAGTTCGTCACCTAGGAGTACGTAGAGAAAAATGCTATCAAGAGCCCTTGGGGTGATATTCTCTATCGAGGCCTTCCCCCCAAGAACAAAGCTAAAGCCATTGCGCAAGAATTCTATCCTTGCATGGTCCGTGGGCCACAGCCTGAAGAAGTCGACCCATCATCATTGCTCTGGTGTCGCGATGACAATCTCTTCAAGCGCAACTTCCAGTTTGCTATGTCTTCAGCAAAGGAAAACAAGAAGTCATGGGGATTAGACTTCAATCCTGGTCCCTCTGCTCCCCGTGAGGATGGGACACGTGAAGCTGAAGAGAATAGAATTGGCCCCTTTGCAAACCTTGATGGTCTCATCTCCTACGTCTTGGTTCATGGTGCCAGAGTGGATCATTCCAACAATGATGCTGATTCTGATGAAGCCCCTGCTCCTACTCCAAGGCCGAAGAAGCCAAAGAAGGTTAAGGTTTCATCATCAGCCGCACCTCCAAAAGCTTCTCGTGTGAAGCCACTGGCCACTGCACCTCCTGAAGCCAGTGTGCAGTCTAAAGATCAATCCCGTATCTCCAAGAAGATGGAGAAGAAAAAGCAACTTGTCAGGCATACTGATCAAGCTCTGACTCCTGCTGCTATTCTGCGTGAAGAACCCATTGATCTATCAAGTGATGAAGATCTTGCGGATGATGCGCTTGAGAAGCTGATAAAGAGCAAGGAAGAAGCAGAAATCTTCAGCAATTTGCCTCTCTTTGATGTGGCCATCATCCACAATTTCATTGATGAGTGGTTCGACACCCCAAACGTCAGCTTTGAAGATTTACAGCTTCCAATTGGCCTCAGCGTCTCTTTCAATGGCGCCATTGCTTCTGAGCTGGCTCTCGCTCAGCGAATCATTGAGCTCAAGCATAAGATTGATTATGAAAAGGCTCAGTTCAAGAAGCATATGGCCAAGCTGAGTGTTCAAGACGTCGGGAACTTTAAGGTCATGCTGCATGAGCTTAAAGAAGCTTTTCTGAAGAAGCGCCAAGAAGCACAAGGCTCTCATGAGCGCATGAAGAGTTTGGCTGATAAGTGTGTGCTTGCCTACAATGAGGCTGAGAAGCGCAAGTCACTTGGCCGTCCTCGCATTGACCCCAGGATGGCAGCAAAGAAAAAGAAGAAGCTTCCTGCTGATCAGCCTGCGCCTTCAAGCCAAGAAGCTCCACATATTATCTTCCCAAGTAGCATGACTGGCTCAAAGCCAAAGGTCACCACAACCGCTTCAGAATAGAAGAAGACGAGGGCTGCAGAGGCAGAAGCCAGAAAGAGGAAGAATACCGAAGCCTCTGATGCCGCTCCCTCCAAGAAGAAGCGCAAGACCAAGGAGAATCGGGCTGCTCCCACAGAGCCCCTTTTTGTTGAACCCATCTCAGTGATTCATCCTGCACCTGCATCCCAAGAACTTCACATGACTGTTCATGAGCCTGCTTCCATAGAGGCTCCTGAAGCTGAAGATATTCCAGCAGCTAAACCCACCGCTGCTGAAGACATTGGTCATCATGACAATGTTGAAGATGATGAAGTTCTTCCTTAGATCGAATACAATGTGGTATCATCGCCTGTTCGTACGAACAGCGAACTCATCAGCATTGGTCGTCCTCTGACGCCAATTGCACAGGATGATTCATGGGCTGATCGCCCGCAAGAACAAGACTCCCCCAACACTCCCCAACAACAACAAGTCACAACATCCGTACAAGCTGAAGAGGATGAGGGCCTACCCACTCCATCTCCAAAAGCGTCACCATTACTTCAAAGGCTTTGCAAAGGACCAAGGCATCAAGCTCCTCTTCCGAGCGTTCCAGAAGGAGAAGTGCATCATCAACCTGTTGCACATCAAGTGTTTTCAGAAGCCACTCCTGCTGTGAATGTCTATGCGTCTGAAGCACCTGCTGCTGAAGACAATCCTGCTGCATCAGCTGATGAAGAATGTCAAGAAGAATGTGTCTCTACTCCCCCCATTCCTGAAGAAATAGTTCATGAAGTGAACGTGTCAATGCCTGACCCTCCAGCTCCTCAAGTGGAGGTTGAAAATCCTGAAGCTGCCACAACCAACGCAAGTGAAGTCGATGACATTGTCATGGCTGAAGCTAATGTGGAGCTTGCAACAACCAGTGTGCCTGAAGCTAATGCGGCCACTGCACCTGAAGCTAGTGAGGCTACTGCTTCTGAAGCACCTGTTGTGCAGCCTGAAGCCTTAGTTGCTGCCACTGCTCCTGTTCCGCCACCAAGGCCCTATACAATTGAGCAGGCATATAACCACGGAGAGCTAACAACAGTCAGATGGCCCGTTCTGGTCCCTCCGCCTAATGTCTCTGGTCCTCAATTTGACTATCATGTTGAGCTTAGGCCTCAAGTCCAGCAGCCCAAGCCAAGGCTGCCAAGGTTTCCAGGTACTGCAAACTCAGCAGGGTCCTTCAATGCAAATGGCTTCAAGAGCCACAACACATTCTTTGACAGCTCAAAGAACCCCTACACGAAGCCACGAATATCATCAGATCGGTTCTGGAGCCATCCGCAGCGAAGCTATTACTCCTGTGTTCTGTATGATCAAGGGCGCATCTTCCCTCATATGCGCCTCGACACTGAAGCCATTACTGGACTCCCCTGCTTAGAAGAAGCACCTGACTGCTTTCGTGATGCTGGGCTGCTCAGTTTTGTCACAGATAAAGAACACTGGAATGAAGAACTATTGCTTCAATTCTATGCCACACTACACATTCGCGGCTACAACAGAGATACAAAGACTTGGGTTCTCGAGTGGATGACCGGAAACGTTCATCATGAAGCCAAAGCTATGGATATCATCGAGCTTACAGACCTGTCCACTCCCGGAGAACTCTATGAACCTGGCTGTCAACATCATCGCAATGCCCTAGAAAGCATCTTTCATAGGCCTGAACCCAATATGAGTCAGATGTTGAGCATGATGAAGCCTTTGCCCCGTGACGCTGAATATCCAATAGAGTTCTTTGTTGAAGACCTTGAGTATCTGCCACGCACCATATATCACATCATTAGGCGGACTCTATGGCCTATCAAAGGACATTCATCAGCGCCAAAGCTTGAAGGAGCTATGAAGACTTTGGTCTTCTACATTTTCAATGGCATCAGCTTCAATGCACAAGATTTCTTCATCATACAACTTGCTGCCTCTGGCTCTGATCTCTTTGGTCTGAAGTTTTATGCTCCATGGGTCATGCGCCTCATAAAGCGACACTCTACTGTCAACTATCAACCTTCTGCTCGCAATCATGTGATTTTTCTACCTGAGGTTGATATGTCAGTTGAAGCTATATATCCTGACCCTGCCAAGAAGCCTCTTTATCTTCAGAATGCCGAGCACCAAAGCTTCACTCAACCCATTGAAGGTGTTCAAGCAGCTACACGAATCTATCCATTGGCTGGAAATACTCGTCTGCCTCATCGAGCACCTACTGAAGCCACCGAAAGCACCATTGCCCAAAGGCCTCGGAAGCATTCTCGCGTTCTCAATGATCGAGAACTTCTTGTGGCCCTTCATCAGAAACTGGATAAACATCACTTTTGGCTCAAGAGACAGATGCAAAGCCTCTTGGTGGATGTCAATCGCATTCGCAACCTTGCCACCAAGAATGCCTTTGTTGCTCATGAAACTTGTCGGCGATCATGTAAGAGTTTGACCCTGGTTAGTGCTGAAGCAGATCTTCAAGACGATGGCTTCAATGAAAGATTTCAGTTTGACTCCACTCCTCCACGGAATGTTGTCTTACGAAGAACTCCATCTCTTGAAGACTCTGAATATTCTTCCTCCACGGCAACGGTAAATGCCGGAGTGATCAATGATGAAGATGATGCTACTTCACCACCTCCTACTACTACTGCGCGCATCGACACTGCGCCAAGTTCATCTGCACCGCCACCCAACGACAACAACCCTGCTGCTTCACCTACTCATCAAGAAGATGAGTAGATGCTCTATGTCTTCAAACCTTTTTGGTCATTACTGACAAAAGGGGGAGAAGCGTATGAGTTGATAGTCTTCAAGCGGGTTCATATGGGCGGTTGCGTTATATTTTGCCTCGTGCTTACAACTCTTGCGTTTTGAAACATTTGGTTCTCTGAGTTGTAACACTTAAACTTGATGCTCGTCTGCTACTTATTTGCATTTCCATGTGCGATGATAACTTCCGCACTTAGATCATCCTGCAGACGTCCATTTTTCATTATGCATGTCATCCTATATGCTATATCATTTCATGCATGATGAATTATCTTCATAAGTTGAAGTGGACCTCCACAAGTACAACCTGCCATGTGCATTTGCATTCCAAAAGCAAAATTATTTATATGCACATCTTCAAGGGGAGCCCTTGCTACTTATGAAGACAAATTCCTATCCTTTACAATTTCACATACTTTATCCCCGTTGAAAACTTCAACCAGTTTGTCATCAATCACCAAAAAGGGGGAGATTGTAAGTGCATCTAGTGTCACCCCTAGTTGGTTTTGGAGTATTGACGACAAAGTTGGTTGAGGGACTAATGCGTTTGTGAGAATTGCAGGATAATGCAGGTAGTGTCCCTCATTTATTCGGTTTACCTACCGGAGATGACCCCTAAAAATGTATGAAGACATTGATGACAATGGTGGTATGAGAAGATATTCATATTGAAGACTATGACATGAGAAGACATTGCGTGAAGACTATGGAGCACAAAGACTGTGTGGCTTCGTTGCTTCCTTTTCTTCTTTGTTGAGTCATAGGAACCACCGTACTGTTAAGTGGGGTCCAAGTGAACTAAGTCAGAGTGACTAAAGTGATGCTCAACCCAAATCCTATGTCTTCGAGCAAAGACAATGAGAGCAAATCTTATCCAGAGTAGGATGAGTCAGCTTTGCTTGTAGCCCAAGTAAAGTTGTCGTGTGTGTTTGAAATCTGACCGTTGGAACACGTGTCAGTTCCTTAGTGACCCAGGGTCATTTCGGACAAATCAGGTCGGGTTGCCTAGTGGCTATAAATAGCCCACCCCCTACACCATAAATTGGTGGCTGCTCAGAGTTAGTATACGGCTTTTGTCGTTTGAGAGCAACCCACCTCGAAGCATTTGAGAGAGAGAAATCCTTGCGAGGACAAAGCCCAAACACCCAGAGCCAAAGAGTGTTAGGCATCACTGAAGTCTTTCTGTCTGTGTGACCTGAAGACTTATTACACTTGAGGACTGTGTATCCTCCAGCCGGTTAGGCGTCGCGTTCTGAGCATCCAAGAGTCATTGTGGATTGTCGGGTGAATGAAGTCTGTGAAGGTTCGGAAGTCTACCTTGAAGACTTACCAGAGTGATTGGGCGAGGACTAAGTGACCTTAGCTCAAGGGGAATAAGGTGAAGACACGGTCTTCTGAGTTGAATCTCAGCCTCCCTAACCAGACGTACAGTTGTCACAGCAACTGGAACTGGTCCAACAAATCCTGTGTCTTCAACAAGCAATTGGTTCTATCTCTTCCCTCCTTTACCTTGAGTTTGTCTTCGTGAAGTCATTGCTTATCTATCTTATCTGATTGACTTCATTGCTTCACTACTATTGTTGATTGGCTTCATACTATCTTCCATCCTGATCCTACTACCTAGCTGCTATTAGTCTTTGTACGTTAATGCTATTGCATACTTGATTATGGCTTGCTTGTTGTAGTTTATCTTCCGCTGCATATCAATTAGGTTGTTTCTATTGTTTGTCTTTGAAACTTCCATGTTTTGAAGACTTTCATAAAAATTGCCTATTTACCCCCCCTCTAGTCGATAACTAGCACTTTCAATGATCCTAACAGATTGTGGATTTGCAGTCCAAAGCAAATTTTAAACAATGCACAAATTTTGTGGGAGCTCTTACTTATCACATACCTCTCAAAGCAACGATGTACTTCATTTTTATTATCATTTGTTGAAGCTTTGATCTATATGTTGTCATCAATTACCAAAAAGGGGGATATTGAAACTACAACTAATCCCTGGGTGGTTTTCGTAATTCTTAACAACATATAGTTCATTGAACTAATGCTCTTTCAAGATGATCATTTCAAAAAGTTCAATGATTGGCATGGCATGGACTAGAGATGTGGACCCCTCAAAATGCTAAGGACACATATTGGCAACAAGCTCAAGACTCTACATTTCATTTTAGTGATGCAAGATCACATTGAGTCCATAGGAAAGCCAATACTATTAAAAGGGATGAGGTGTTGCTTAATGGCTTACTTGCTCAAAATGCTTAGTGATATGCTCCAAAACCCTCAACCACTTTCTCATTTACACATTTGTCCTAAACCTAAAAGTCAAATTCGGCCCCACCGATTTGATCTATCCGGCACCACCGAGTTTCATTTGACATAGCCACTGCCACAAACCCTAGTTACTTCAGTCTCACCGATAGGGATCTCGGTCTCACCGAGATGGGATTGCAACCTCCCTGTTTCCTTGTTGTAACATTTCGATCACACCAAAATGAGCAAATCGGTCCCACCGAGTCTGCATTACAAACTCCATGTTTCCTTTTCGTAACACTTTGGTTCCACCGAAGTGAGCGAATCGGTCCCACCGAGTTTATCTAACCAACCCTCTATGTGCCTATTACTGAAATCGATCCCACTGAGTTTATGCGATTGGTCACACCGAGATTACGTTATGCCCTAACCCTAGCATATCAGTCTCACCGAGATGACTAAGTCGGTCCCACCGAAAAATCTAACATTCATATTTTTACCTGGATTGGTCTGACCGAGTTTTATGATTCGGTCCCATCAAGTTTGGGAATCTGTGTGTAATGGTCAGATTTTTTGTGGAGGCTATATATACCCCTCCACCCATTGCTCATTGGTGAGGAGAGCCATCAGAACATACCTACACTTCCACTACTCATTTCTGAGAGAGAACCACCTACTAATGTGTTGAGACCAAGATATTCCAATCCTACCACAAGAATCTTGATCTCTAGCCTTCCCCAAGTTGCTTTCCACTCAAATCATCTTTCCACCATAGCCAAATCTGTGAGAGAGAGCTGAGTGTTGGGGAGACTATAATTTGTAGCACAAGAGCAAGGAGTTCATCATCAACACACCATCTATTACCTTTTGGAGAGTGGTGTCTCCTAGATTGGTTAGGTGTTGCTTGGGAGCCTCCGTCAAGATTGTGGAGTTGAACCAAGAAATTTATAAGGGCAAGGGGATCGCCTACTTCGTAAAGATCTACCCAAGTGAGGCAAGTCCTTCATGGGTGATGGCCATGTTGGGATAGACAAGGTTTCTTCTTCGTGGACCCTTCGTGGGTGGAGCCCTCCGTGGACTCGCGCAACCGTTACCTGTTGTGGGTTGAAGTCTCCATCAATGTGGATGTACGATAGCACCACCTATCGAAACCATGCCAAAAATCTCCGTGTCAACATTGCGTTTGCTCCCTCCAAACTCGTCCCATTTACTTTCTTGCAAGTTGCATGCTTTACTTTCCGCTGCCCATATACACTTTGCATGCTTGCTTGAATTTTATTGAGTTTGCTTGACTTGTGCTAAGTTGCTAAAATCTGCCAAGAACTAAAATTGGGAAAAGGTTAAGTTTTATTTGGTCAAGTAGTCTAATCACCCCCCCTCTAGACATACTTTCGATCCTACAAATGCGATGATCCGAGTTTGAATTCTGTCTTAAACTTTAGATTTTTTTATTATATACTTATTTCGCTACTGTACTGACAGTGGAACCCATAGAGTACTTAGAATACCAGATTAATGATGGATTTGTTTCTTTTTAACTTTCTGTATGAATCTGTAACCACCCTGCAAGTCATATACATTGTACATGCAATTAACTTTTTATAGAGGGAGAATCATACTCACAATTAACTCAAATGGATTGGATGTGACTATATTATTTCCAGCATAAGAGCATCTCTGACGGCAAGCAGCAAATTTCCTCCCGCTTCCTTCCGCAGAGGACGACATCCAATGCGAGCAGCATTCATTTTCACAACTCTAGCCAACTAGAGGAAATTCATGCAAACATGGACTGATTTCATTTAAGCATGAAGGATTTCATATAAAAAGCCAAATATTCATGTAAACGTGACAGATTTTATTACATTTACATGAATTAAGTGGTGCTAATACAGATCTCGTGGTATAATTAATACCTAATCTAAATGGCCGCTCGTGGATCCCTTTGTCTTCCTCATGTCTGGTAGACACTTGCGGGGTCGAGAAAGTCCTCGCAAGAGACGAATCAACCAAGAGACCACATGTATACGCAGTCGACGCCTTGGCGGTGGCCTTCATGGGACCCAAGCAGCGCGGGCCTCCCCTGTTCTACTTCTCCTCGATGATGGCGGCGGACACGGAGAAGATGGCCATCGACTCGTCGCTCTCCGCACACCAAGCTTCTGTCTCTGCCTGCATGGCGCTGCCGCAAGCATGGGAGGCGCAACCACCACAGACACGGGAGTCGCGATACAATGTGGTAGCAACAACACCCATGCCGCCGTGCTCACCGTCGAGCAGGCATGGAGCAACCCCGCACTACTCATCGAGCTGAATTAGAGCAGCGAGTTGCTGAACCATGCGGCAGCTTGGGGCGGCAACTGGTAGCATCGGGCCAGGCGAGGTAGGTGAATCATCGAGCGGCCTTGCTCATATCCGAAGGGCTTGGCGGGCCACCCAGCTAGCTAGTATGCTGGAGAACGGCTCCTTGGAAGCCATCGGAATAGTGGAGAAAATGGTGAAGGAGGAGATGGGGGAGCGACAAAGGGGTGCGATTCTTGCCCTCCGTCTGGCCTCGTTTAAATAGAGGGTGGACGGTACGAGCTTGGCCGGCGTCTGGCCTCGTTTAAACTGAGGGCGGATGGGAGGAGCTCGGCCGGTGTTGCATTCAATTCCGGCCCGCTCATGGCCAGACATGTGTCTAGAGAAGGTTTCTCGGTTTGCATGCGGGTTTAATGGAGATGCTTGATAGAGGCGAGGAGTCGTGTTCAGTCGGGTGTGCAGCAGGCTGCAGCGGGCGGCACGGTACTATTTGATTTGATAGCTACTAGTAAAGTAGGATGGTAAAAATAAATTGAGAAATGGACAGTAAACTAGTAGTAAACCAGGACAGTTCCTGACGCAGCTTTACTGCAGACGAGGGAGAGGGTAGCGGTTCCCGAAATGCTGAACAACCAATGATGCATCCTCCTTCTATTAGTAGCATGTTGAGGGGAGTAAGGATGAGGACGGGGAAAGGAGGCAACACGATGTGAAAGCAACGCAGTTTGCACTCATATAAAGGCACCCCTCCATTCCAATGCATCCACCACATTGTACACACCTACACTAAGCGCAACAGTGCTCACTTCAGACCCATGGCGGCGATGCGATCAACTGGCCAGCGGCGATGCCAGATGTTCCATGACACTGGCCTGCAGCATGGCACCAAGGATCGTTTCCAGAGGGTGTTGGCGACCGACTGGTTCATGGCCATCGTCAACACCAGCTACGACTCTCAGTTGGACAAGATGATCGTTGCCACCATCATCAAGTTCACCGCATGTGACCAAACCGACAATCAATACAAAAAAAGACACATCCATGACATTTGGGCCGAACAAATTTTTTTGTACTTATGACACTTCTATGACGATAATTATGACAAAACCCAGTATCATCATAGATGTTGTGGGATCCTACTTCTATGACAAAAATTCATGATAGAAAATGGGTTTTTCATCTTGGGCGGGCCTGAGACACACCTGCATGACATTGTTTTGGTCGTTCATGACGGAAAAAATCATGGTAGAAGCGAGGGCGAGGAAAATTTTGGGGAGTTCCCGATTACGGTGGGTGGTCGGGGCCGAGCGATGCATGAAGGTTTTCATGTTTCTCTCGTACACGTACGCGCGTGTGTGTGAGGCTTTGCGCTCTAACTGAACCCGAGCGAGGCGTTGGGCTCTAACTGAACCCGAGTGATTCCTTCGCTACTGTTGCTAACTGAAGTCGATCAAACATGCTGCCTCTTGATGAATAGTGAACATGGGGGTTCGTTGAACGAGTCGAGACATATGTGGTTGGGGTTGGATGAACAGTTCCCGGTGGGGGTTGGATGAACAGTTCCCGGTGGGGGTTGGATGAACAGGATCTCATGGTAGTAGAGACCATTGTCGCTGGATGAACAGGACCCTGATCGAGGAGGTGGGGGTGGATGACCAGTAGCCAGTGGAGGGAGCCCGTGGAGGGCTGGTTGAACAGGATCCCATGGAGGGGCTAGTTAAACAGGATCCCATGTAGGCCTGGTTGAACGGTAGCCGGCGGAGGCTGGATGAATAGGACCCCGTGGAGGGTTGGATGAAGAGTAGCTGGTGGAGGCTGGAGGAAGTCGACGGTGGATGAACAGTAGCAGGTGGAGGCTGGAGGAAGTGGACGGTGGATGAGCAGTAGCCCGCGGAGTCCCGTTTTGCGGTACGCCACACCCTTCCCGATGAACAGCACCCCCATTTCGACCGTAGGAGGACGAAGAGAAGTCTGTTTCCTCCGTTTTGCGGTACGCCACACCCCTCCTGATCAACAGGACCCCGTTTCAACTGTAGGAGCTCAAACACAAGTCCATTTCCACCGTTTTGCGGTACGCCAAACCCTTTTCGATGAACAAGACCCCGTTTCGACCGTACGCGGTCAAACAAAAGGCTTGTTTCCTCCGTTCTGTGATACACCAGGCCTCGTTTCGGCTGTTCCGTCCAAGCCGGTTAGCTCCCGATGAACACGACGTATTCCGTTGCCTCCCGATGAACACGATGTATTCTGTTGCCTCCCCATGAACACGACGTAGTTTCTCCGTTCTGATCCAGCCGGTTCGCTTCTGATGAACAGGACGCCGTTGCTACCATCCGTTGCCTCTCCATGTACAGGAGCCCTGGTCGAACAAATGCGTGAGTAGGCATTCGAGACCCCGCCCGTATGTATGTACGTGGCCATATTTTTTGGCATCTGGCTCTACATACGTGTACACGGTTTTGACTGGACTGCCTGAACTGCTACGTCGGGGGCTCTACTACTACACGTGCCGCTCCTTGCTCGGCCACAGTTCATCGCTGTAGCTTGCCGACTGACTGATCGACCAGTATGTACGTACACGTTCGCGACCAGAATGACAACACTACGTACGCTTCGACCAGGTGGGTCCCGACTGTCAGGGAGGATAAGGAGGCACTTCATTGCGTGTGAAGTTATTGATGGTGGGTCCCAGTGGTCAGGGGGAGAATCATTTTATTTGCCCGTAATATGGAGCACTTCCTTGCGTGCAAAGATGTAGCTGGTAGGTCATAGCTGTTAGGGGGAATGTTTTTTTCCACAAAATACAGAGTCCCTTCCGGTGGGTCCCTGCTGTTAGGTGGAGGAATGATTATTTTACGCGTAATAAGGTTGCACTTCATTGATGCGGCTATGGACCCAACTATCAGCCTCTCCACGTACATTCCGATGGATGTCGTTCCTTGACCACGTTTACCATGCCGCACCGAGAGCACCAAGGCGGTGGACGACGGCAAGGCCTGGAAGTGGACAACACAGAGCCGGGGAAGATGCGGCAGTGGATGCCTACGTGGAGAGGAGTACGAGAGTTGACTGGTTTGACTCCAGTGTGAGGCTGCCGTCGCCGCAGAATAACACGGGTTGTGGGTGACTAGACAGTAGAGGGATGGCAATGGCCTGGCCAGCGGTGAGAGTAGGGTGAGGCAGTGAGGCCTATGCGGCAGCACAGCCAGCCACTAGAAGCAGGAGCAGGCGGTCTCGTCGGAGCTGGTTTGGGTGGCTGGTGCAAGAAGAGCAGCAACTAAAGAAGCAACAGGACCGTTCGATTAAAATCCAATGGTCACTGTTGCTACAATCGTTTGTTGACTAAGTTGACAAAGCCCTGCGTATGCGTCAACTTAGTAGGCCCACAGGTCAGCGTCTGAACCGATGCGCCCCAGATGTCAGTGGGAGGAATCATTTTTTCGCATAATAAGGAGGGAGTTGCTTGCGTGCGGCCATGGACCATGGGGGTCCCTACTGTCAGCCTCTCCACGTACATCCTTATTCCGATGGCTACCGTTTGTTGAATGTTGAGCACGCCGCGCCTAGAGCACCAACGTGGTGGACGACGGTGAGGCCTAGGAATGAAACGACCTGGAGTCGGCGAAGACATAGCAGTGGATGCCCACGCTGAGGAGAGTATGGCGGTTGACTGGTTTGGCTGCGGCGTGAGGCTGTCGTCACCAGAGAATAATAGGAGATGCGGGTGGGTAGAGGGATGGCCAGGCCAGCGGAGGGAGTACGGTGGGCCGATGGAGCCTGCGCGGCATCACAGCCGGCCACAAGAGGAGGGAGCAGGCAGTCCCGTCGGTGCTGGTTTAGACGGCTGGAGCAGGAAGATGAGAGATTGAAGAAGCACGTCAGCCGTTGGATGGGCATCCAACAGTCACTGCTGCTAGAATCGTGTGTTGACTGACAAAGCCTAGCGTAACCAAGTCAGCCTCGAAATCTGTGGCGTGTACATCCCATTTACTATTATTTTTATAATTCATTGCCCATTTGCTAATTCATATGGAATTTATTGCAGCCCATTTTCCATTTTTAAAATTGCTGCCCATTTTCTGGTCAGTGCCAGGGTTAAAATTTTGAACTAAAAAATGTGCGAAATTTTAAAAATTAGCATATTTTTGGTGGGGAACAAAATATTCTTAATCCAAAAATTAGTTGCCATACTAAAATAAATTTAAAAATAAAGTAGTACTATGTCATGTTAAAATCCAATGAAATATAAAATAGCAGTGAAGAACAAAAACAAAAAATGAAACTAATTGCCCATTTGCTATAATTTTTTGGAATTTGCAACCCATTTCATATTACTTTTAAGATATACTGCCCATACTCTTTGGACAGGCCGGAATGCATCCCTCCTCGTCTTGAAAGATTTGCAGCCCAGTAAGTCGGAGAAAACAAATAGGCCTAGCTTGGGTATTCTTCATGAAGAAATAGTGGGCTACCTATTTTCCCAAAGAAAAACCTGTTGGGCTGGTCATGTTGTTAGACGGGCCATAGAGACCGCACAACCCAATTTATAGCCTGCTCCTCCAAACAAATCCACAAAAAAATTGTGCAATTCTGTCGTTAATTGATTATACGTTGACAACGATGTGGGTCCCAGATATCAGCAGGGTGGATTAGAGTATAAAACGAGGGGTGCATCCGAGTAGTAAAAGAGGCAATTGCTTGTGTTCGGGAGTGGACCTGGTGGGTCCGTACTATCATACTCACAACTACAGTCCTCTCCCAATTCACTGTGTTGACAGGGCCGGACGGCGGCGCCGCGGTGAGTGCATCAAGGCGGAGGATAAAGTGGTGTTGTCAATGTGTTGGGCTGGGTTGGGCATTCATATCAAAAAATAGTAATGGACCGGAACTATTTACGATGTTGACTATGATTTGCATGGGTCCGCTGGTTGCAGGAAGAAAATGGTGGGAGAAAAAAGATTGGTCGCTATCTTTGCCTAAGAATAATATCGACTGAATGCAATGGCACTCTCATAGGAAATAATATCCTCCTGTTCAAATTTGACTTTTCAAATCGTGAATTTAAAGAACTGGTGCATGAGCATTTAGCTTTAGTTATTTATTTATTTACTTATTTATGTTTAGGGGACCATGAGCATGTACCTGGGTCTGATTCATGTGAGACCCTCCCTTCCAGTTGCTTATGGGCTCCTATATTGGGCCTTCATCGGTGGGCTGCATGTTGTCGACAAGTGGAAAATGTGTTCTGTACTAAAAATAGTATGCACTACGTACGGTACGGGGCACTAAAGGATCAGACCATGCAACGACTTCCAAAATATTGTGTTTGTCGTTCTAACAACACATTTATTCAACCAATAGACAAAATATACTACTGATTGTACATTGAAAACAGCAGCAGCAACCAGGGCTGGGGGTGCAACAGAAGCAGCATCAACCAGGGCTGGGGGTGCAACAGAAGCACTAAGCAGGCCAGAAGAGTAAAGCCGCAACTCTCTCTTCCAAACCAAACATCAGCCATCATTACAAAAGGGCTACCAAAAAAGAACAAGTGTATGCGTCAAACTAAATAAAGATCCTACTCCACCAAAAGTGTACGCATCTAACTAATAGGCTCAGTTAGACGTTACTATTTATTGAGCTGTGGAGATTGGCTGACGACTTAAAACAGATGGGTGCCTGACGGGGGAAACTCCAGTCAGCAGGTCGAAGTCTGATACTTGTGACCCTCTCTCCTACTTTGGGCTGCAGAGCGTGGCGGCATATATCAGGGTATGGTGCATGGAGAGACGCATGGTACGCTATGTACACACAGTTTTTCCTGATGAACGAAACTACGCTGCCATCATGATCCTTGCCATCGGTTATCTCATGGTTAATCCGATAATTTAGTCCGAGAAATAGAGAGCATGTACCAAGGCTACTTACCAGCCTCTAGTTAAAAATTCCTGGAGGCCTGGAGAAGCTGGGATCCTGCTCAAAGACCTTGCAGTGACTGAGATTGTATTCCGCGAAACAACACGTCCGGTACGTGTGAACGATCATCAATCGTTCGCCGTCATCTGATCGAGCCAGGAACCACCTGCAACTGCCATGCCGCTTTTCTTTGAAAGGTTTTGGGATAAGGAGGGGTAGGACAACAGGCATCCCACAACATCATATCAAGTTGGAGTCAAATAAAAAAGGGCTCGTACTGTAGTCAATCTTAAGAACAGCATGTTCTGAGCATGAATATTTTTTCAGTAAATGTTGACAGTAATATAAGCAATGTGACGCCCCCAATTCAATCGTACACTAATCATACACGCAAATGTGTACGATCAAGATCAGGGACTCATGGGAAGATATCACAACACAACTCTAGACACAAATCAAATAATACAAGCTTTATATTACAAGCCAGGGGCCTCGAGGGCTCGAATACAAGCTCGATACACAAGAGTCAGCGGAAGCAACAATATCTGAGTACAGACATAAGTTAAACAAGGATGCCTTAAGAAGGCTAGCACAAAACCAACAACGATCGAAGAGGCAAGGCCTCCTGCCTGGGACCTTCTAACTACTCCTGGTCGTCGACGGGCTCCACGTAGCAGAATCCATCGGCGGTGGCATCTGGCTCCAAGGATCCACCATCTGGTTTCATCAACCGGAAAGAAGAAAGAAGGGGGAAAAGGGGTAGCAAAGCAACCGTGAGTACTCATCCAAAGTACTCACAAGCATAAGATCTATACTAAATATGCACTAGTATCAAATGGAAGGTTTGTATCTGTGGACTGAACTGCAGAATGCCAGAATAGAGGGAGAAGGCCTAGCCTATCGAAGACTAGCATCTTCAAGCAGCTCCAAGGATCTTGCAGCATGTAGAAGAGTAAAGACTAGCATTTTAATATTTAACAAGCATGTTGTAACATCAACGCCTAAAGATCCTTCCCCGACTCCCTGTGGGAAAGTAATCTCGGAGCCACATATCCATCACATATCTCAAGTATCCATTTCTAGTTATATATGATCAGGATATAAGTCTGAACATCCATTACCGTGGATACGGTATTCGAATATTGTAACATCCCAAAATTCTAAATTTTGGAATGTTATAATAAATGGGAAAACTTGGTTTTTGCCACTCTAGCTTTTGCCAACTTTGCTTATGCCACTCTAGAATTTGACATATCACTTTTGCCATTCTCAGCTTTTGACAATTATCACAATTGCCATTCCGTGGCAAAAGCAATAGTTTTTTATTTCACTTTTGCCACCCTTAGATTATGACAATGTATCATAATTGCCACTCTGAAAATTTTGCTTTTGCCACGAAATGGCAATTGTGATAATTGTCAAAAGCTGAGAATGGCAAAAGTGACATGTCAAATTCTAGAGTGGCATAAGCAAAATTGGCAAAAGCTAGAGTGGCAAAAACAAAGTTTTCCCATAATAAATAGATAGATTTGATTGATTGTTTGATTGATTGTGTGAAATTGAGTGAAATTTGAATTTTTTTGAAAGTTAAATGAGAGGGAATAAAAGGACTTTCCCAAACTTTCATTTTCTTTTCTCATCTTCATGAATTCCAATTCTTTTAAAATACAAAACCCTTGAGCAAAGATGATATGACTTCTTCCATTTAATTAAATGAAAGGGTATTTGAAAACATTTGAATTTCATTTGGAAATATTTCGATTCATAAACTTCATGCAACTCAATGATTTTCACGAGCGAAGATAAAATGACTTCTTCAAATTATATGAAATATGAGTTGGGAGTTTTAAAAGAATTAAATTCAAAGTTCTTTTGAATTTATTTTCAATTTGGAGTTATTGGAGTTTTATTCAAATTATTTTTCTCCAAAAATAAAATATATGGAAAATAGGGTAACATGATTCCCTACATCAGAAAATTGGAGAGAAATAAATTTGAATTAATTTTGGTATTTTTTAATGATTTTTATTGGATTTTAGTAGAGCAGGAGCACTGTTTGAATTATCTGAATTTGTGTAGATTTTGTTTGATGATAGGATAATGTTCACGTTATAGGAAATCGTTTTCTGAAAATTTTGATATATTATATGCCTATGTAAAATTTTTATTTATTTTGCGTTTCTTTTTGTTTTGCTGGAAAAATGTTTAAAAAAAAAAGCTTCCGCCGAACTGGGCCGGCCCCGCTCCCAGGCCAGGCCACAGCCCAGCCAGCGCCCCGACCGCTTCGTCCCCGACGCGGGACGACTCCCGCCGCCGCACGCCGGCGAGTCTGCCTCGGCTACGCCACCACCACCGCCTTACCCCGCCCCCTCCTCCACGTCTCGCCGCCCCCTTAAATACCGGAGCCCCGGGCCCCGTTTCCCTTCTCCTCCCCGTCCCGCAGCTCCACAGCGCCGTCGCCGCTGGATCTCGCCACCGCCGTCGTAGCTCCGCCACTCTCGTCGCCGTCGACCGCCGCCGGCAACGCCACCGCACCCGCCGTCCAACGCCCCCCTCCCCGTCTACTCCGCCACCGTCGCCGACCACCGGAGCCGCCCACCGGAGCCCCGTGCCGCCTCACCGGAGCTCGCCGGTCAGATCCGCTCCACGAATCACCGGTTTTCCTCGAACCGCCGCAAACCGGTATAACCCGAGAAAACCGATCCGGTTTTTCTTTTAAATCGTTTATTTTTAAAAAAAACCTAGACTAGATCTGTTTTCTTCTGGTTTTATTAAACAATGAACGTCCACTGTTTAGATCTTATAAACGAACATTCATTATTTAGTTCTTTTCTTTTTCTGTTATTTCGGCCAGGGACCCATCTGTGAATATTTTAATCACAGATTAGTCCCTAATCTTCAAACGACCATAACTTTTTTCTCGTTAGTCAAAATCCAACGAAACCAACGCCCACTTCTTCGTTATGATCCACTCTATCCAGATAATCAACTTAAACATGTTTTTGAAAGTTTTAAAATTTAAATTCAAACAGTTAGTATTTGAACTTCGTTTGATCGTAACTAGAGTTTTATAACTTTGTTTTAGTTGATTCTTTTTGCAAATCGAAGCTCTTGACCTAAACTTTCTGATAAGGCCAAATTCACTTAATTTTGGTACTGTTAGAAATTGTTTTCTGTTGCAAGAGTTATTTGCTTGATTTTGAAGTTTTCCAAATTGCTTTCTTCGTTCTTTCCGATCTTTTGAGTGATTGCTTATGTGTGGTTACTATTGCTTGCTCACGATAGTTTGACCGGAGTGTGATGAGTAGAACTATCCAGAGTTTTGAGTGCGAATCATCTTCATCAACAGTACAGGCAAGTTCACACATTGATCATACTCTTTCCATATCCAGTTTTCATTGCATTAGTTCAATCCTCAAACATTGCATGATTAGGATGTCTTTAACTTGTGGGTTGGGAAGTAGTTGATGAGGTAGAACCTATTGCCCTATTTATATCAAACCCTTGGGAGTTACTTCTACGCGTTGCTTATATTGCCATGCTATGCTCGTAGACGTGGATTGGGTTTGAGTGTATTCCATTTCAGATGTGAGATTGTTACTTAATGGTTCAACTTAAGGTGGCTACTTAAATACACATCTGGGTGGATTGAGGCACCTGGGGATACGAGTGATTGCCTGTTTTTTTGGAAATCACGCGGTTACCGTGTGATTTTCCTATGGACCGCCACCCAGGCTCAAAGGGAACTTAGATGATTCATGCTAGAAACTTCCGTGTGCAGCCACAAGCTATTACGGGCTCTAGCATAGTTGAGTAAGTTACGTGAAGCTCTTGAACAGGTAGATCAGCAGGTAGTGGGTTTTGTAGGTTTGGTATGGTCTACCCAGAGTAGAGAGTTAATGTTTCTGAAAGACTGTGTCTCGGTCATCCGTTTCTCAAACACCATGCAGTGCGAGAAATAAACGGAGGCGATCGAGTCTTGTGGGGAAAGTGCGCAAACCTCTGCAGAGTGTACAAACTAATCATGATTAGCCGTGTCCCGGGTTATGGACAATTCTGAGTGTCTAGTACTTGGATTATCACATGTATCTCATCATGTTACTTAATTAATTTGTTGGGTTGTTAATGATTACTTTTAATTGGGATTGAGAATGCTGTCAACCATTCTCAATGTTTAACAACTACCATGATAGTTAATCAAAATTTATTCCTTTGCAGTAGGGAAAAATTGGCTTTTCGCAAAAACTATAACCATAGAGCTTTCCACCAGCCAAATATGCATGTAGTGATAGTTAGTATTCATCATTATCCTATGGTGTGAATTTGCCAGTACATTCAATGTACTGACCCTTTGTGGCTGCAACATCTCATGTTGCAGGATCTTACGACGAGTAAGTGATACGTTAGGGTTACGATTTCTACACTCAACTTTGTCGTTGGTGTTGATGGGAATCCACAACCTTGTTACTTCCGCTATTTGGATTGAGGTAATAGTATTTACGTTACTTTATACATGTGATTTACCTCTGTTATAAATCCTCGAGTACTGTGTGTGTCAGCATACCGATCCAGGGATGACACTTAAGCACAGAGACTTGATCCATTCGGGTCGGGTCGCTACAAGATGGTATCAGAGCACATGTTGACTGTAGGACGTGACCCTAGAAACTGGCAAGCCCATAGGAAAGATTTTTTCTCTACAACTTTCTTTTCAAAAGAATCTTTACCTCTCTTCTCTTCTGAGCTTATTCAAATGTTCCCTTTTAGTGAGACCATACCCCTTTCCCCTTTTGACCCCTCAAAGATTCGACTAATGAGACCACTCCAAGAAGGACCAGATATCGGACAACTAAGACTACTTTGGAATGAAGAGGATTTTACCATACATTATGATGATGGAAACTAAGACGGATAAAGACTTTGAAGACTAGGAGAATATGAAGAAATTCCAGATTTTTTATGACCTATAAAGGCTACCCTTATGGAACTTGGCAGACTAAGGAAGCTGTCAATACCCGAGATCAAGGTGTATCGGAGAAAGACCGGAACATGGAGCATTAGGACTCAAAGTTTTGTTAGGAAAACCCTAAGGTAGGAGAATTCAATTATGGAATAAAAGCTCATGGCAGTAACATGGGCATAGACACGGTTATCCCTAATGTCATCGCCCGCTTATGCTATTGTCACCGAGCTGAGATAAGCATGCATATGCATGGAAGGATTGGATGGAAGGCTGAAGGAGCATCTGTCAGCAAAGGATGCAGCTTTAACCTTAGCTGGTTTATCACCAGGATCTGGAGTATTACATCAAGAAGTTAAGATGGTACTACAAGAAGCAGTATTTTGACAAAAAAGTATTTCATGAAGAACTCAGGACCCTGAAGATGAGAGTATCCAAACTGGAAGAGCAAAACCTCGAGATACAGGAGATTCGTCAGGAACTGAAGGACAGGAGGACATGGTTCATGCCAAGGATGTTGAGATCCAGAAGTTTGGTTAGCAACTCCAGAAATATTGAAAGACGCCACGAGAGACTTTGCATCAATAGAGATGAACTGGCAAAAGAACATGAGGAGGACAAGCACGATCAGACAAAGCCATCGGAGACATGACCAAGACTTGAAAAGTTTGATGACGTTGAGATCTATAGACCATTAGAAGACCCAACCCCTGTTATATTCTTACGTTAGATGCAACGTTTGTGAGCTGTCATTTGTTTGATGTTTTTTTCGACAGCCACAAATAAAATCTGTCTTTTCAAAATTTTGTTTGTATTGTGTGTATCCCTCTCTATCTCTCTTATCTGACCCCAAAACCCCTGGACCCAATAGAGGATGAATGGAGATGAGTTTATATTTTCTGTACCAATGACTCAATTGGAGATGGACCACTGGATTCAGAACATGGAGGGTTATATGGAGAATAACCCTATAGTTAGAAAGGATATGGCCCAGCATGCTCTTCTGTTCTTTGAAAGAGGTACTGCTACTTGGAAGGATGTACCAAACCATCAATGGATGGCAAGGAGTAACCACTTGGAAATAATTTAAGTTGACTTTGCTAAAGTCTTAGTTTGTGTCCCGGAAGTTGAAGCCTTATGGAAGTGATATGAAGAAACCTTGTGCATACAAGCTTTGTGGAGAAATAGGACACAACCATAAAGAAAACACGGACGAATACCCTCATAAGCGGAGGATTACCAAAGGAGTTAGCAGAGGATCTCAGGGAACTTCGGTTGGAGATTGTTCCCAAAGGTTTTGTTGCAGCAATGGAAGTTCAGTCTACATTATTGGGAAAGACTCGTGAGGCTCAGAAGGTTGACAAAGAGATTGACGAGGTAAAAGAGAGGATGAGCAAAGGAAAGGTCAAAGGTTTTCGTAGGGATGAGCACGACACCTTATGGTTCAAGGATCGTGTATATGTGCACAATAATGCAAGGATCAGGAAGTAAATACTTCAAGAGGCTCATGACTCACCATACTCGATTCTCCCTGGAAACACCAAGATGTATTTGGATTTGAAGGAGTGTTTCTGGTGGACTGGTATGAATAAGGATATTGCGGAGTATCTAGTCGTAGGTGATGTATGCCAGAGAGAGTAAAAGCAGAGCATCAGAAGCCAGTAGGATTACTACAGCCTATGCCAATACCCGAATGGAAGTGGGATAAGCTTGGCATGAACTTCATTACCGGATTTCCCAGAACCCGAACGAGACATGATTCTATCTGGTTAGTAGTTGATTTGCTTGACCAAAGTGTCTCACTTTATCCCAGTGAAAACCGCCTATACAAGTGAGAAGTTGGCCAAGATATATATTTGACCAGGATCGTATGTCTGCATGGAGTTCCGAGGACCATCGCATCAGATAGAGGAACACAGTTTACCTCAAAGTTTTGTAATCAGCTGCACCAGACTTTGGGTACTAGGCTAGAGTTCAGTACAGCCTTTGATCCGCAGACAGATGTATAAATCGAGAGAATCAATCGGATTCTGGAGGACATGTTGAGAGCGTGTGCACTAGATTATGGATCTAGTAGTGATGATAATCTACCTTACGTGGAGTTCTCATACAACAACAGTTACCCAGCCAGTTTGAAGATGGCCCCTTTTTAAAGCTTTGTATGGGAGAAGGAGCCAGACACCATTGATGTGGGATGAAGTTGGAGACCGTCAGTTGTTTGGATCAAATGTGATCAAGGATTCAGAAGAGAATGTTAAGTGGATTCGAGATAGACTGAAGGTAGCTCAGTCCAGGCAGAAGAGTTATGCAGACTCAAAAACGCAAGGAGGTAGTCTATGAAATTGGAGACAGAGCATGTCTTCGTGTGTCCCCTCTGCAAGGAGTTAAACGATTTGGAGTTAAGGGAAAGTTAGCTCCGAGATTTGTAGGACCATACCGAGTTTTGGAGCGTATGGGAGAAGTGGCCAACAAGTTGGAGTCACCCAAAGGACTGTCAGGAGTTCATGATGTGTTTCACGTTTCCCAGTTGAAGAAGTGCCATGCAGAGGTGGCCAATATTCCCCTGTAAGGACTCTTGACCCTGGAAAGGATAATGATATTCCACAAAGTGGAGTATGGACTTCATAAGTATAAGTTTTATCTTGGTATGTGGGACATCCCACGAGGATGAAGAGATGGATTACTATTGGATATAAAGGAGGTATGATATGGAGCAATTGTAACTCCATGATGAGTTTGAGTAATCACGTCTTAGTGTGATACAACAGAAGGAAGATGGAGATAGTATCATTGGATGGATTTAAGAATGCTAGGAAGTTGAATGTTGGGATAATGATCAGTTGCCCCGATGATGAGTTCAAGGTTTACAAGTGATGAGATGGGCCATAACCCACAGGCCCCAGGACCTGCCAAGAAGCAAGCACACTCTTGCTGAAGGAAAACCCATGGAAGAGGATATGCCTTTACCCACCGACGATTTTATAGGAGCAACGCAAAACCTGGGAGTTGTTAAGGAACGATAGATGTTTGTTTGGCTTGCAGAATCAATGGATTTATCCGAACTTGGTTCTTCGACAAGAGAAATTCCGCAATGCTTGTGAGGATGACCGAGTGTTAGAATGCGAGATTCGCTAAACCATATACAAGATAATGATTTGGGTGCGGGATGGATTGATCACCATACCGACTTACTCTTATTATTCGCCTTGCTATATGGGATGGTAAATCTGAGTGACTTACCTATAGTAAAGAGATGACGATATTAAACCTTGTTTAAACCTTAGAATGGTAAAGGTATTTTTTATCCCTGTACAAGGCAGCTGTTGCCAAACGTAGGATATACGGTGAGGTTCAACCCAGACCCATTTCCTGCAGGAGAAACCATAAATTGTTGACCACCATGAGATATCGATAGTTGTTTAGTATTGGCGCCAGACCCGTTAGCTAAGAAGACCCAGTCTTGGAATAACCTTACCAGATGAAATGGATACAAGAATTAAGGAAAAGGTTATGCCACCACCGGAAGAGCCCAGAGAAGAAAAATTTTCAGAGGATCTGAGAAGACCCACACTGTCAGGAAAAAGGATAAAGTATATAAGTTTTGATGGAACCGTAACCATGTTTCTAAGCGTGGTAGCACCCCAGACGTTCGGAGACGATCGATGGATCTTGAAGACCCCCAAACCCTAACCTATTTCTTGCTAGCCTCTCCGAATCTCAAGGACGAGATTCATTTTAAGGGTGGTAGGTATGTAACATCCCAAAATTCTAAATTTTGGAATGTTATAATAAATAGATAGATTTGATTGATTGTTTGATTGATTGTGTGAAATTGAGCGAAATTCGATTTTTTTTGAAAGTTAAATGAGAGGGAATAAAAGGACTTTCCCAAACTTTCATTTTCTTTTCTCATCTTCATGAATTCCAATTCTTTTCAAATACAAAACCCTTGAGCGAAGATGATATGACTTCTTCCATTTAATTAAATGAAAGGGTATTTGAAAATATTTGAATTTCATTTGGAAATATTTCGATTCATAAACTTCATGCAACTCAATGATTTTCACGAGCGAAGATAAAATGACTTCTTCAAATTATATGAAATATGAGTTGGGAGTTTTAAAAGAATTAAATTCAAAGTTCTTTTGAATTTATTTTCAATTTGGAGTTATTGGAGTTTTATTCAAATTATTTTTCTCCAAAAATAAAATATATGGAAAATAGGGTAACATGATTCCCTACATCAGAAAATTGGAGAGAAATAAATTTGAATTGATTTTGGTATTTTTTAATGATTTTTATTGGATTTTAGTAGAGCAGGAGCACTGTTTGAATTATCTGAATTTGTGTAGATTTTGTTTGATGATAGGATAATGTTCATCTTGTAGGAAATCGTTTTCTGAAAATTTTGATATATTATATGCCTATGTAAAATTTTTATTTATTTTGCGTTTCTTTTTGTTTTGCTGGAAAAATGTTTTAAAAAAAAACCCTTCCGCCGAACTGGGCCGGCCCAGCTCCCAGGCCAGGCCACAGCCCAGCCAGCGCCCCGACTGCCTCGTCCCCGACGCGAGACGACTCCCGCCACCGCACGCCGGCGAGTCCGCCTCGGCTACGCCACCACCACGTCTCGCCGCCCCCTTAAATACCGGAGCCCCGGGCCCTGTTTCCCTTCTCCTTCCCGTCCCGCAGCTCCGCAGCGCCACCGCCGTCGGATCTCGCCACCGCCGCCGCAGCTCCGCCACTCTCGTCGCCGTCGACCGCCGCCGACACCGCCACCGCACCCGTCGTCCAGTGCCGCCCCTCCCCGTCTACTCTGCCATCGCAGCCGACCACCAAAGCCGCTCGCCGGAGCCCCGCGCCGCCTCGCCGGAGCTCGACGGTCTGATCCGCTCCGCGAACCACCAGTTTTCCTCGAACCGCCGCAAACCGGTATAACCCGAGAAAACCGATCCGGTTTTTCTTTTAAATCGTTTATTTCAAAAAAAAACCTAGACTAGATTTGTTTTCTTCTGGTTTTATTAAACAACGAACGTCCACTGTTTAGATCTTATAAACGAACATTCATTATTTAGTTCTTTTCTTTTTCTGTTATTTCAGCCAGGGACCCATCTGTGAATATTTTAATCACAGATTAGTCCCTAATCTTCAAACGACCATAACTTTTTGCTCGTTAGTCGAAATCCAACGAAACCAACGCCCACTTCTTCGTTATGATCCACTCTATCCAGATAATCAACTTAAACATGTTTTTGAAAGTTTTAAAATTTGAATTCAAACAGTTAGTATTTGAACTTCGTTTGATCGTAACTAGAGTTTTATAACTTTGTTTTAGTTGATTCTTTTTGCAAATCGAAGCTCTTGACCTAAACTTTCTGATAAGGCCAAATTCACTTAATTTTGGTACTGTTAGAAATTGTTTTCTGTTGCAAGAGTTATTTGCTTGATTTCGAAGTTTTCCGAATTGCTTTCTTCGTTCTTTCTGACCTTTTGAGTGATTGCTTATGTGTGGTTACTATTGCTTGCTCACGATAGTTTGACTGGAGTGTGATGAGTAGAACTATCCAGAGTTTTGAGTGCGAATCATCTTCATCAACAGTACAAGCAAGTTCACACATTGATCATACTCTTTCCATATCCAGTTTTCATTGCATTAGTTCAATCCTCAAACATTGCATGATTAGGATGTCTTTAACTTGTGGGTTGGGAAGTAGTTGATGAGGTAGAACCTATTGCCCTGTTTATATCAAACCCTTGGGAGTTACTTCTACGCGTTACTTATATTGCCATGCTATGCTCGTAGACGTGGATTGGGTTTGAGTGTATTCCATTTCAGATGTGAGATTGTTACTTAATGGTTCAACTTAAGGTGGCTACTTAAATACACATCTGGGTGGACTGAGGCACCTGGGGATACCAGTGATTGCCTGTTTTTTTGGAAATCCCGGGGTTACCGTGTGATTTTCCTATGGACCGCCACCCAGGCTCAAAGGGAACTGAGATGATTCATGCTAGAAACTTCCGTGTGTAGCCACAAGCTATTACGGGCTCTAGCATAGTTGAGTAAGTTGCGTGAAGCTCTTGAACAGGTAGATCAGCAGGTAGTGGGTTTTGTAGGTTTGGTATGGTCTACCCGGAGAAGAGAGTTAATGTTTCTGAAAGACTGTGTCTCGGTCATCCGTTTCTCAAACACCATGCAGCACGAGAAATCAACGGAGGCGATCGAGTATTGTGGGGAAAGTGCGCAAACCTCTGCAGAGTGTACAAACTAATCATGATTAGCCGTGTCCCCGGTTATGGACAATTCTTAGTGTCTAGTACTTGGATTATCACATGTATCTCGTCATGTTACTTAATTAATTTGTTGGGTTGTTAATGATTACTTTTAATTGGGATTGAGAATGCTGTCAACCATTCTCAATGTTTAACAACTACCATGATAGTTAATCAAAATTTATTCCTTTGCAGTAGGGAAAATTGGCTTTTCGCAAAAACTATAACCATAGAGCTTTCCACCAGCCAAATATGCATGTAGTGATAGTTAGTATTCATCATTATCCTATGGTGTGAATTTGCCAGTACATTCAATGTACTGACCCTTTGTGGCTGCAACGTCTCATGTTGCAGGATCTTACGACGAGTAAGTGATACGTTAGGGTTACGATTTCTACACTCAACTTTGCCATTGGTGTTGATGGGAATCCACAACCTTGTTACTTCCGCTATTTGAATTGAGGTAATAGTATTTATGTTACTTTATACATGTGATTTACCTCTGTTATAAATCCTCGAGTACTGTCTGTGTCAGCATACCACTCCAGGGATGACACTTAAGCACAGAGACTTGATCCATTCGGGTCGGGTCGCTACAAATATATATCTTCCCTGCAGGGGTGCACCACGTTACTCAACACGCTCGATCACTCTGGCCGGACACACCTTTCTGGGTTTAATGCCCAACCTCAGAAGATCAACACATCGCAGCCCTACCTAGGCTCAGCAGAGAGGTCCCCGCCGGTCTACATCCTAAGCACTCTGGGGTCTGGGCCCATCGCCCGTTGCACTCCGGATCATTGCGTGCAGGGAGATCCAGGCCACCTCCACTGGGGCGCCGACCAAGACGTGCCGCAATGCTAAACTGGACGTCTGACAAAGCTTCGGCTGATACCACGACGCCGAGGCCCATAACTATTCTCGCATGGTGGTTAGTGCGTAAAGGCCAGAGGCCAACTCAGAACAAATACCCAAACCTGTTAGTGCATTGGGGGCTCGCAGAAACGAGCAGAGACTGACGATAAGGTGACCCCGTCGCCCCGTCTCATGGACTTACGGCAAGGTCCTAGACTGCCCGGCCGTGCCATGTGGAAAACTCGCGGGTGCTCTACGGGCCCGCCCGACTTTCACATCAACTCGCGGGTACCCCTCAGGGCCGACCCGACTTCAACAATGGTCTCAAGTAAGTCTAGATAACTGTGTGTCCAGACATCAAGGGGAAAACCCGAGGAAGCACCCCTAGTGGATTCCACTCAATGTAATCATCAAGGTGAACGTAAGAGGGACCACCCTCGAGGTTCACACTTGAGGTGTTGAACGACAGAGCTGTACCGGGAATGGTGAAAGAGGAAATCACCCTCGATGACCACGACCGAAAGGCTACACTACAGAATTATCATCATGAGTGTGTTATGAGGGATCACCCTCGGCACTCGATAGTAGCTCTACAGAGTCGAGCAACAAAAGGGGCGTGATGTGATGTGAGGTGTCAGGCTCTGGTCATCGATCACGCTGATCGATTCATCGATGATGACGCAGGGGCAACAACGACAAGTACTGGGGTCACTGGTGGATCACTAACCAACCTATACTAAGCAGTTTAGTATAAGCAGGTAAGGTACAATGAGCAGGTTACAAAAGCAGGCTATGCATCAGAATAGGAGCAAACAATAACAATAGCAAAATCTAATGCAAGCATGAGAGAATGGAATGGGCGATATCGAGATGATCAAAGGGGGGCTTGCCTGGTTGCTCAGACAAGAAGGAGGGTCGTCATTGACGTAGTCGATCACAATGGCATCAATAGCGGTCTCGGGGTCTACCAGAGAGAAGAGGGAGAAAATAGTAAATACACGGAAACATATGCATAACCAGACAATAAGTGATGCTAGAGGTGTTCTAACGCAGGGTTACATGATACTGGTAAAGGGGGACAACATCCGGGAAAGTTTTCCTGGTTCCGGACGTCTGTCAGATAGATGAACCGGAGGGGAAAGGCTGCATGTTCGCTATGCTAGGAACGTGTGGCAGAGGAACCGACCGCGGTTTGGATTCGTCTCGTTGTTCTGAGCAACTTTCATGTACAAAGTTTTTCGATCCGAGCTACGGTTAATCTTCTATGATTTTTCAAAGATTTAAACAATATTCTAAAATTAATATTAATTCGATAATAAGATTAATTGCTAGGTGCACCCAGCTCTGCGTACACAAAAGTGTACCAGGGGATGACATGTGGGTCCAGGAGGTCCCAGTTGACCAGTCAACGTTTGACTAGTCAACAGGGGGTAGGGCCCCCTGTCATTGACTAATCTATCTAACTAACAGTTTTAATTAGTTAAACTTGCTAACTAGCCTAATTAAACAAGATTAATCTAATTAATTAAATTAATTAAATTTTGTATCATTATTATTATTTTCAAACTCTTTTTTTACAAGGACTCGGCCCCGCCTGTCAAAGGCCCACAGGACATAGCGGGCACTTGCTATCGGGCAGGTGCCCGTGGAGGTCAGACCCAGGCACGCACGACACCAGGGGGCTCGGCACTGCGGCCGGGCGTGGCCTCTGGCGAGGCCACCGGCGGGGGATTAGAGTGAAGGGGGGGTCACAGCCAGCGGCCAGAGGTCGGGACGCCGGGGAGCGACAAGGTCAGAGGCGGAGCGGGCCTGCGTAGCCGACGAGGCGCGGAGGTGGGCAAGGGCACGACCAGGACGCGAGGCACGCGGCCTGGGGCGCGGTGCGAGGCCATCAGGCACGGCGGGGCACCAGCCAGGGGGGAACGGGGCCACAGCCAGGGGCAAGCGGCAACCCAAGGCGGGAGGGGCCGAGCGGGTCACGGCCAAAGGTCGGTGAGCGTGGCCAGGGGCACGACGGGCGCAACTACGGGTGATGCACGACGACGGAAGCAAAGGAGAAGGTGGGAAAATGGACGGCGAAGCTCACCAGGCCCTGTAGGTGTGCACAAGTGGGCTCGAGGAGGAGTCGGGGAGGCTGATACGTCCATTTTGCATCATGCTTTTATATCAATATTTATTGCATTATGGGCTGTTATTACACATTATATCTCAATACTTATGGATATTCTCTTTTATTTTACAAGGTTTACCATGAAGAGGGGGAATGCCGGGAGCTGGAATTCTGGCTGGAAAAGGAGCAAATATTGGAAACCAATTCTGCACAACTCCAAAAATCCTGAAACTCCATGGAAGTCATTTTTGGAATTGATAAGAATTAATGAGCGAAGAAAACACGAGAGGAGGCCCACACCCTGGCCAGGAGGGTGGGGGGCGCGCCCACCCCTACTGGGCGTGCCCCTTGTCTCCTGGGCCCCCTGGTGGCCCTCCAGTGCCCATTTTCTGCTATATGAAGGCTTTTACCCTGGAAAAAATTGCAAGCAAGCTTACGGGACGAAACTCCGCCGCCACGAGGGGGAACCTTGGCGGAACCAATCTAGGGCTTCGGCGGAGCTGTTCTGCCGAGGAAATTTCCCTCCGGGAGGCGGGAATCATCACCATCGTCATCATCAACGATCCTCTCATCGGGAGGGGGTCAATCTCCATCAACATCTTCACCAGCACCATCTCCGCTCAAAACCCTAGTTCATCTCTTGTATCCAATCTTGTATCGAAACCACAAATTGGTACTTGTGGGTTGCTAGTAGTGTTGATTACTCCTTGTAGTTGATGCTAATTGGTTTACTTGGTGGAAGATCATATGTTCAGATCCTTAATGCATATTAATACTCCTCTGATCATGAACATGAATATGCTTTGTGAGTAGTTACTTTTGTTCCTGAGGACATGGGTGAAGTCTTGCTATTAGTAGTCATGTGAATTTGGTATTCGTTCGATATTTTGATGAGATGTATGTTGTCTCTCCTCTAGTGGTGTTATGTGAACGTTGACTACATGACACTTCACCATTATTGGGGCCTAGAGGAAGCCATTGGTAAGTAATAAGTAGATGATGGGTTGCTAGAGTGACAAAAGCTTAAACCCTAGTTTATGCGTTGCTTCGTAAGAGGCTGATTTGGATCCATATGTCTAATGTTGTGGTTAGGTTTACCTTAATACTTCTTTTGTAGTTGCGGATGCTTTCAATAGGGGTTAATCATAGGTGGGATGCTTGTCTAAGTAAGGGCAGTACCCAAGCACCAGTCCACCCACATATCAAATTATCAAAGTACCGAATGCGAATCATATGAGCGTGATGAAAACTAGCTTGACGATAATTCCCATGTGTCCTCGGGAGCTCTTTTCTCATTATAAGAAATTGTCCAGGCTTGTCCTTTGCTACAAAAAGGATTGGGCCACCTTTCTGCACTTTATTTACTTTCATTGCTTGGTACCCGTTACAAATTATCTTATCATAAAACTATCTGTTACCTACAATTTCAGTGCTTGCAGAAAAAACCTTACTGAAAACCACTTGTCATTTCCTTCTGCTCCTCATTGGGTTCGACACTCTTACTTATCGAAAGGACTACGATAGATCCCCTATACTTGTGGGTCATCAAGACTCTTTTCTGGCGCCATTGCCGGGGAGTGAAGCGCCTTTGGTGAGTGGAACTTGCTAAGGAAACATTTATATAGTGTGCTGAAATTTTCTGTCACTTGTTACTATGGAAACTAATCCTTTGAGGGGCTTGTTCAAGGTATGTTCACCCCGACCAGTAGAGCAAAGAGTTGCTCCTCAACCTACTAAACCTACTGAGAATATTTACTTTGATATTCCTTCGGGTATGATAGAGAAATTGCTATCTAATTCCTTTGCAGGAGATGGAACATTGCATCCCGATTTACACCTTATCTTTGTGGATGAAGTTTGTGGATTATTTAAGCTTGCAGGTATTCCCAATGATGTTTTCAAAAGGAAGGTATTCCCTTTATCTTTGAAGGGAGATGCATTGACATGGTATAGGCTATGTGATGATACGGGATCTTGGAATTATAAACGATTGAAGTTGGAATTTCACCAGAAGTTCTATCCTATGCATCTTGTTCATCGTGATCGTAATTACATATATAATTTCTGGCCTCGTGAAGGAGAAAGCATCACTCAAGCTTGGGGGAGGCTTAAGTCAATGTTATATTCATGCCCCAATCATGAGATCTCAAGAGAAATGATTATTCAAAACTTTTATGCTCGGCTTTTTCTCTCAATGATCGCACCATGCTTGATACTTCCTGCACTAATTCTTATATCCTGAAGACTACTGAATTCAAGTGGGATTTATTGGAAAGAATTAAACGTAACTCTGAAGATTGGGGTTCTGACGATGTAAGGAGTCAGGTATAACACCTAAGTTTGATGGTGTTAAATCTTTTATGGATACCGATGCTTTTCATGGATTTAGCGCTAAGTATGGACTTGACTCGGAGATAATAGTTGCTTTTTGTGAATCTTTTGCTACTCATGTTGATCTCCCTAAGGAGAAGTGGTTTAAATATAATCCTCCCATTGAAGTAAAAGTAGTTGCACCTATTATACTTGAAGAAAAGACTATCACTTATAATGATCCTATTGTTCCTACTAGTTATGTTGAGAAATCACCTTTTCCTATTAGGATAAAGGATCATGCTAAAACCTCAACTGTTTTTCGTAAGAGCAATACTAGAACTTATACACCTCCTAAGCAAATCAAGGTTGAACCTAGTATTGCTATGGTTAAAGATCTCTTGGATGATAATTTAGATGGGCATGTTATTTACTTCTGTGAACAGGCTGCTAATATTGCTAGACCAGATGCTAAGATACATAGACCTGTTGTAGGCATGCCTGTTATTTCTGTTAAAATAGGAGATCATTGTTATCATGGCTTATGTGATATGGGTGCTAGTACTAGTGCAATACCCTATGACTTATATAAAGAAATTATGCATGATATTGCACCCGCTGAAATAGAAGATATTGATGTTACTATTGAGCTTGCTAATAGGGACACTATTAAGCCAGTAGCGATTGTTAGAGATATTGAAGTCTTGTGTGGGAAGGTTAAATATCCTGCTGATTTTCTTGTTCTTGGTTCCCCACAAGATGACTTTTGTCCCATTATATTTGGTAGACCCTTCTTGAATACTGTTAATGCTAGGATTGATTGCGAAAAGGATATTGTTACAATTGGCTTAGGGGATATGTCTCATGAGTTTAATTTTGCTAAGTTTCATAGACAACCCCGTGAAGAATCACCTAGCAAGGATGAGATTATTGGTCTTGCTTCTATTGACGTGCCTCCTACTGATCTGTTAGAACAATATTTGCTAGACCATGAAAATGATATGTTTATCAATGAAAGAAGGGAAATAGATGAAGTGTTCCTTCAACAGGGTCCTATTCTGAAACACAACTTGCCAGTTGAAATCCTAGGGGATCCTCCTCCACCCAAGGGTGATCTCGTGTTTGAGCTCAAACCATTACCTGGTAATCTTAAGTATTCTTATCTTGATGAAAAGAAAATATATCCTGTTATTTTTAGTGCTAACCTTTCAGAGCAAGAAGAAGAAAGATTATTGAAAACTCTGAAGAAGCACTGTGCTGCTATTGGATATACTCTGGATGATCTTAAGGGCATTAGTCCCACTCTATGCCAACACAAAATTAAAGTGGAGGAAGATGCCAAACTAGTTAGAGATCCTCAACGACGATTAAATCCTAAGATGAAAGAAGTGGTAAGAAAGGAGATACTAAAGCTCCTTGAGGCAGGTATAATTTATCCCGTTGCTGATAGTGAATGGGTAAGTCCGGTCCATTATGTTCCTAAGAAGGGAGGTATTACTATCGTAATGATAAATATGAATTGATCCCGCAAAGAATTATCACATGTTATAGGGTGGTAATTGATTTCCATAAATTAAATAAGGCTACTAAGAAAGATCATTACCCTTTACCTTTTATTGATCAAATGCTAGAAAGACTATCCAAACACACACATTTCTGCTTTCTAGATGGTTATTCTGGTTTCTCCCAAATACTTGTGTCAGCAAAGGATCAGTCAAAAACTACTTTTACTTGCCCTTTTGGTACTTTTTCTTATAGATGTATGCCTTTTGGTTTATGTAATGCACCTGCTACCTTTCAAAGATGTATGATGGCTATATTCTCTGACTTTTGTGAAAAGATTTGTGAGGTATTCATGGATGATTTCTCCGTTTATGGATCCTCTTTTGATGATTGTTTGAGCAACCTTGATCGAGTTTTGCAGAGATGTGAAGACACTAGTCTTGTATTGAATTGGGAAAAGTGCCACTTTATGGTTAATGAAGGCATTGTCTTAGGGCATAAGATTTCCGAGAGAGTTATTGAAGTTGATAAAGCTAAAGTGGATGCTATTGAAAAGATGCCATGTCCCAAGGACATAAAAGGTATAAGAAGTTTCCTTGGTCATGCCGGTTTTTATAGGAGGTTGATTAAGGACTTTTCTAAAATCTCTAGGCCTCTAACTAATTTATTGCAAAAAGATATTCCTTTTGTCTTTGATGATGATTGTGTAGAAGCATTTGAAATACTTAAGAAAGATTTGATTACTGCACCTATTGTTCAGCCACCTGATTGGAATTTACCCTTTGAAATTATGTGTGATGCTAGTGATTATGCTATAGGTGCTATTCTAGGGCAAAGAGTTGATAAGAAATTGAATGTTATCCAGTATGCTAGTAAATCTCTTGATTCTGCCCAGAGAAATTATGCTACTACTAAAAAAGAGTTCTTAGCAGTTGTGTTTGCATGTGATAAGTTTAGACCTTATATTGTTGATTCCAAAGTCACTATTCACATTGATCATGCTGCTATTAAATATCTTATGGAAAAGAAAGATGCTAAGCCTAGACTCATTAGATGGGTTCTCTTGCTCCAAGAATTTGATTTGCATATTATTGATAGAAAGGGAGCTGAGAACCCCGTTGCAGACAACCTGTCTAGGTTATAGAATGTTCTTGATGACCCACTACCTATTGATGATAGTTTTCCTGATGAACAATTAGTGGTCATTAATGCTTCTCATACTGCTCCTTGGTATGCTGATTATGCTAATTATATTGTTGCTAAATTTATATCACCTAGTTTCACATACCAGCAAAAGAAAAAGTTATTTTATGATTTAAGACATTACTTCTGGGATGACCCACACCTTTATAAAGAAGGAGTAGATGGTGTTATTAGACGTTGTGTACCTGAGCATGAATAGGAACAGATCCTACGCAAGTGTCACTCTGAATCATATGGAGGACACCATGCTGGAGATAGAACTGCACATAAGGTATTGCAATCCGGTTTTTATTGGCCTACTCTCTTCAAAGATGCTCGTAAGTTTGTCTTGTCTTGTGATGAATGTCAAAGAATAGGTAATATTAGTAGACGTCAAGAAATGCCTATGAATTATTCTCTTGTTATTGAACCATTTGATGTTTGGGGCTTTGATTATATGGGACCTTTTCCTTCCTCTAATGGTTACACTCAAATTTTAGTTGTTTTTGATTACGTTACTAAGTGGGTAGAAGCTATTACAACTAGTAGTGTTGATCATAACACCTTTATTAAGATGCTTTAAGAAGTTATTTTTTCGAGGTTTGGAGTCCCTAGATATCTTATGACTGATGGTGGTTCACATTTTATTCATGGTGCTTTCCGTAAGATGCTTGCTAAGTATGATGTTAATCATAGAATCGCATCTCCTTATCACCCGCAGTCTAGTGGTCAAGTAGAGTTGAGCAATAGAGAGCTCAAGTTAATTTTTCAAAAGACTGTGAATAGATCTAGAAACAATTGGTCCAAGAAACTTGATGATGCATTATGGGCCTATAAAACTGCATATAAAAATCCTATGGGTATGTCTCCGTAAAAGATGGTTTATGGAAAAGCATGTCACTTACCTCTTGAACTTGAACATAAAGCATATTGGGCTATTAAAGAGCTCAACTATGACTTCAAACTTGCCGGTGAGAAGAGGTTATTTGATATTAGCTCACTTGATGAATGGAGAACCCAAGCCTATGAGAATGCCAAGCTATTCAAAGAAAAAGTTAAACGGTGGCATGACAAAAGAATACAAAAGCGAGAATTTAACGTATGTGATTATGTGTTGCTATTCAACTCTTGTTTAAGATATTTTGCAGGAAAACTTCTCTCTAAATGGGAAGGTCCTTACGTTATCGAGGAGGTCTATCATTCCGGTGCCATAAAAATCAACAACTTCGAAGGCACACGTCCGAGGGTGGTGAACGGTCAAAGAATCAAACATTATATCTCAGGTAATCCTATCAATATTGAAACTAATATTATTGAAACCATAACCCCGGAGGAATACATAAGGGACACTTTCCAGAACGTTTCAGACTTCGAAAAGGAATAGGTATGTGGTACGGTAAGTAAACCGACTCCAAAACAATTCTAATAGCAATTTTTCTCTGTTTTGGAATATTTAAGAATTTTGGAAAGCAAGAAGTAATCTGGGAAGGACACGAGGCCTCCACGAAGGTGGAGGGCGCGCCCACCCTTCCTGGGCGCGCCCCCTGTCTCGTGGCCACCTTGTGTGCCTCCCGGACTCCGTTTTCTTGCATGTTACGTATTTTGGTCGGTAAAAATTCATTATATAATCTCCCGAAGGTTTTGACCACCATATCACACAAAACTCCTCTGTTTTTGTTTCAAGATGTTTCTGTCACAGATTTAGAGCAAGATGTCTTCTCAAGAGTCGGTAGGGGAGAGTCGGGTGTCAAACCCGACACCAGGTCCAAAAGCAAACAACGATGCTTATCACTTTGGACCATAAACGGAGGATGAGATGGAGGCCGACTTGACAAGGATAGATGCTATGGAGGAGGATCAAGAAGTTACCTCTCGCTTCCAAGCAGGATTCACGATGGGGGAACTGCGGAGCTCGGCTATTCCAAATTCGGTCATCCCTTCCAATGCTAAATTTCTTTCTTATGAAAATATGAAAAAGAGCGTCACTTGTTCTCCAGAAGCTATGCAGCACCCTTGGGTAAAAGGAGCTTTAGCCATCACTGGCAAGCTCCGCAAAGAAATTATGGATCTCAAACAACAAGTCAATAAGCTCGAGGAGGAGAATCGTATCCTGAGAGGCATCATCGCCAAGAAGATCACAACACCAATTATGAAGAAGGAGACATAATCCCATGGGTATGGGCACTCCCCTTGGCAACTGCCAAGCTTGGGGGAGGTGCCCCGATATCGTATCACCATCACACTCCTATCTTTACCATTTTACTTAGTATGATCCTTTTAGTAGTATCTTGATCTAGTAGATTGAAGTTTTGGTATCAAGTAGTTTTGAGTTTTGCTTTGTGATCTCTTTATGTAATCGAGTCCGTGAGCTATCTAAAATAAAGTTTAGTGTTGAGTCAAGGGCTTTGCTATCTTGCTATGATCTTGAGAAAGTAGAAAGAATAAAAAGAATAAAAGAGTTCATATTGATCTTATGGATAGTAATGACTTCACATATAAAATGTATGAGATATAAAAGTTGTTGAGAGTTGACAAACATAGTTTTGGTCATCGTTGCAATTAATAGGAAGTAATAAGGAACGAGAGGTTTTCACATACAAATATACTATCTTGGACATCTTTTATGATTGTGAGCACTCATTAAGTATGACATGCTAAAAGAGTTGATGTTGGACAAGGAAGACAACATAATGGTTTATGTTTTCTCACATCTCAGTTAAAGTATATTGTCATTGATCTTCCCAACATGTTGACCTTGCCTTTCCCCCTCATGCTAGCCAAATTCCTTGCACCAAGTAGAGATACTACTTGTGCTTCCAAATATCCTTAAACCCAGTTTTGCCATGAGAGTAAACCATACCTACCTATGGATTGAGTAAGATCCTTCAAGTAAGTTGTCATGCTGCAAGCAATAAAAATTGCTCTCTAAATATGCATGACTTATTAGTGTGAAGAAAATAAGCTTTATATGATCTTGTTATGGAAGCAATAAAAGCGACGAACTGCATAATAAAGGTCCATATACAAGTGGCAATATAAAGTGACGTTCTTTTGCATTAAGATTTTGTGCATCCAACCCTAAAAGCACATGTCAACCTCTGCGAAGGGCCTATCTTTACTTTATGTTTTTACTTTATGCTTGAGTCAAGGTGATATTCACCTTT
>NC_057813.1:358784864-358880696 GCF_018294505.1 Triticum aestivum | reverse complement strand
TATCCAATTGGATGTAAGTTAGCATCAATTATTATTGTTGACATCACCCAAAGGTGAATACGTTGGGAGGCAACATTATAAGCCCCTATCTTTCTCAGTGTCCGATTAAAACTCCATAACCACAAGTATTGCATGAGTGTTAGCAATTGTAGAAGACTATATGATGGTTGAGTATGTGGACTTGCTGAAAAGCTCTATTCTTGACTCTTTCTGATGTTATGATAAATTACAATTGCTTCAATGACTGAGATTATAGTTCGTTAGTTCCCAATGAAATTTCTGAACCATACTTGACATTGTGAATTGATTGTTACTTGAGCATAAGAAACCATATGACAAAAATCTATATATGTTGTTGTTATAAGAATGATCATGATGCCCTCATGTTCGTATTTTATTTTTATCAACACCTCTATCTCTAAACATGTGGACATATTTTTCGATTTCGGCTTCCGCTTGAGGACAAACAAGGTCTAAGCTTGGGGGAGTTGATACGTCCATTTTGCATCATGCTTTTATATCAATATTTATTGCATTATGGGCTGTTATTACACATTATATCTCAATACTTATGGCTATTCTCTCTTATTTTACAAGGTTTACCATGAAGAGGGGGAATGTCGGCAGCTGGAATTCTGGCTGGAAAAGGAGCAAATATTGGAAACCTATTCTGCACAACTTCAAAAATCATGAAACTCCACGGAAGTCATTTTTGGAACTAATAAGAGATACTGAGCGAAGAAAACACCAGAGGGGGCCCACACCCTGGACAGGAGGGCGAGGGCGCGCCCACCCCTACTAGGCGCGCCCCCTGTCTACCGGGGCCCCCGGTGGCCCTTCGATGCCCATCTTCTGCTATATGAAGGCTTTTACCCTGGAAAAAATCGCAAGCAAGCTTACGGGGCAAAACTCCGCCGCCACGAGGCGAAACCTTGGCGGAACCAATCTAGGGCTCCGGTGGAGCTGTTCTGCCGGGGAAACTTTGCTCCGGGAGGGGGAAATCATCACCATCGTCATCACCAATGATCCTCTCATTGGGAGGGGGTCAATCTCCATCAACATCTTCACCAGCACCATCTCCTCTCAAAACCCTAGTTCATCTCTTGTATCCAATCGTGTATCAAAACCACAAATTGGTACATGTGGGTTGCTAGTTGTGTTGATTACTCCTTGTAGTTGATGCTAATTGGTTTACTTGGTGGAAGATCGTATGTTCAAATCCTTAATGTATATTAATACTCCTCTGATCATGAACATGAATATGCTTTGTGAGTAGTTACTTTTGTTCCTGAGGACATAGGTGAAGTCTTGCTATTAGTAGTCATGTGAATTTGGTATTCGTTCGATATTTTGATGAGATGTATGTTGTCTCTCCTCTAGTGGTGTTATGTGAATGTCGACTACATGACACTTCACCATTATTTGTGACTAGAGGAAGGCATTGGGAAGTAATAAGTAGATGATGGGTTGCTAGAGTTACAGAAGCTTAAACCCTAGTTTATGCGTTGCTTCGTAAGGGGCTAATTTGGATCCATATGTCTAATGATATGGTTAGGTTTACCTTAATACTTCTTTTGTAGTTGCAGATGCTTTCAATAGGGGTTAATCATAAGTGGGATGCTTGTCTAAGTAAGGGCAGTACCCAAGCACCGGTCCACCCACATATCAAACTATCAAAGTACCGAACGTGAATCATATGAGCGTGATGAAAACTAGCTTGACGATAATTCCCATGTGTCCTCGGGAGATCTTTTCTCATTATAAGAAATTTGCCAGGCTTGTCCTTTGCTACAAAAAGGATTGGGCCACCTTGCTGCACTTTATTTACTTTCATTGCTTGTTACCCGTTACAAATTATCTTATCACAAAACTATCTGTTACCTACAATTTCAGTGCTTGCAGAAAAAACCTTACTGAAAACTGCTTGTCATTTCCTTCTGCTCCTCGTTGGGTTTGACACACTTACTTATTGAAAGGACTATGATAGATCCCCTATACTTGTGGGTCATCAGAGGCGTCGGAGCAGCCAGAGACGAGTCGGAGAGGCGGGTCGACGGTGGTGTTGTCTTGATGCCGAGGACGAGACGGTCGTGGGCGGCGCAGGTGAAGCTCCCCAGCGTCGATCTCGGGGTGGGGTCGATGAAGCGAATCACGGCGGTCCCCGGGGGCACGGCCACGCAACACAGGGAGGCCGATGGCCGCGATGGTGGTGCGGCGATGATGAGGGATCTGTAGGAGGGAGGCGAGCGTGAGGGAGAGAGAGGGTGAGGGGGAGTGAGTGGGGAGGAGCAAGTGGGAGAGGTGGCACAGGAGAGGCCGAGGCGTCGGCCTTATCCTCTCAATCGACGCCGACGAGGTGGTCGGGCGGAACCCGCGCCCTGTAGCGGTCAGGGACCGAGGAACAGGAAGGAGCGGCGGGGGGGAAGCGACCGGGGGGCTTAGTGGGCCGGCTGGGCCGACCGGGTGGGTCTGGTGGCCAAGCGGCCTAGGGTGAGGAGGGAGGTTTTTATTATTATTATTTACTATTATACAGTTTTATTTAATGTTAGTGCACTAAAACACTTTACAAAAAAGTTGGTTCACCACCATATTACTTATGGAATATTTTCCACAGTTTGTACATTTTAGTTTTGACATATGAAAACTTTTATTTTTGACTTGATTTTAAATTTTGAATTCGAACGGGATTTAATCATCGCGAGATTAACAAGAGTAATTGTGGTGACGTGGCAGCATTAGTGGAGGTTTACTGTAGCTTAATTATCCGGGTGTCACAAGCAAGCCATCATGATATCATAGGAAAGTAACATACTGTTGTAACAGCCATTTGTAGGGATGACTGGAGTAGGCCAGCAATACGTCCAGTCATAGAAGGAGCCCATAGCGTAAATGAAGCCCTTGTGTTCAATGGCATTAGAAAACCATGGAGGATGTATGATCCTGCGGTGGACATGTAGATTTATCCACTTACCGCAGTGACCTGTCAGATAGGCTAGCCGCGGTTGATGAACGCAATTAGCCTGAAGTCTTTATAATTCGGAGATCTTGTGGGCACTTGGCAGATTACAACCTTGAGCAAATCAAACTTGGTATCATGTTGTCTACTGTAAGATTCTGAGTATTCTGGGCTGCGGTGCCAAAGCAGTGCAGTGTTAATCGAAGGAAGGGGGGTCAATTGCCGGGTGTAGACCTCCATGAGCACCCACCTGTCGCAACCATCGACGAGCACCATCCAAGACTTGTTCATGCCGACCCAGTACATACCGTTAATGTAGTTGAGGGTCACGGGGATCGGATCGCAATCAAGGGGGTTGATGCTCGCCGTCCTACGATCGTTATGCTGCGTGACATGCCATTTCTGATGATCAGGCAACATCAGCAAGCAAGGAGCTGGCTTAAAAAGCTCCGGCCTGAGGGCTTTGAGTAAACGGTACAGCCCTGAAGAGCAGGCGGTGAGCGGCATGGTACTGAGATTGTCCACACGCAAAACAATGAGCTTGATTACCTTTGTGGGGAGCGAATTCTAGCCACTCTTTTGGCAAACGCTGCTCGGTTCTGCCATTCTTTGTGCTTGGGTTTCGGAAGAGGGGGGAGGCACCTAGCGGGGATGGAAGATTGGACGATTATGTGCGGACGAGGATGGAGAAGCAAATATGTGTTGCGGGAAGTGGACATGTGATGATGAAAATGTAGCAGCAGCATGCCGCTTGACTTTCGAGACGCATCCCAACAGCGTAGGGTCATATTGATGCCAGACAACTTGCTTGAGTGATCACAGTACCTACTACTATGCCCTAGTTTTTTTGCATATAGTGGAGTAGGACTCTCCTCTACTACTAGCACCAGAGGAGTAGTATATTGTAAAATAGTTACAAACTTCAATGCCCGAGTGGGGAACGACTACGAACCGCCATTGGTGCTAAGTCCAATCCCCAGTAAACGTTCACTAGGACGGATGGCAGTTGCAAAAGCCCGTAACGCAGTTATAGTACATGTGTAAGGGTGGCGGTTTTGTCAAATACTATGGCTTAAAAATAGGCCACCCTCGGATGGAAATCTAATGGTTATGTGGGATTTTCCAGGATTGGACTCGTGGCGAACAATCGCCAGATATCATTACTAAAAAAAGGGTTAAAACACCTGGGGCTATAACTTGCACGGGCTAACCACTAACGCCCACGACGCAGTTACAGTACTAACATAGTTGTAAAATGGTCAAAGAACGTGTCTACGTGGTGTTTGGAATTATATGCAAACTAGCAAGATGCCTGTGCATTGGACAAAACATCAAGATGCATTTTTTTTTTGCAAAACACCTGTTGTGATTGACCCATGCAGGAGTAATCCCATGTGTAAAAACTAATGATATCTCGAGAATTTCATCGGAAAAATGGTATCTCGAGAATTTCATCGTAAAAATGATATCTCGAGAAAGATGAGAGATAAGGTGAGGAGGAGTGGGGCGTGGTGGTGGCTGGTGGTCGGACTGGGCGGAGGCCTGAGGATGGACGGCATCGGCAGCGGCCACCATGCCAGATTGTTCGACATAATTCCTTTTTTAATTGATCAGCAATGAGGTTGTGGGAGATAATGATGAACGAGGAAAGGCCTTATTTGCAAATGTGGAGCGGGATGTGGGTATATTTTTGCAACATTGCCATGGTTTCCTTCCTATCCGTCAGATATAGATCGGACATCCTATATTACAGGATGGCAAGCACACCATTATCACCCTCTACTGCTTTGTGTGCTACTCCTGCGCTCCATTCGGCGGGCACAACATCCCCTACAGCCACTCGCTGGCGGAGCATAGTTCCAGATGCGCACACGCACCCTGCTACTGCTATGAGTGCACATAGCCATTTGAGGGCTCGCTGGCGAGCCTCGTGCATCACCTCACGACACCGTCCGTCAATCACTACTGGCCCGCGGCGGTGAACATCAAGTATGAGACGTGCTACCCGTTTGCCGTGCCAGAGTCGCTGGAGGATCACCGCCGCCTTCTAGTCACGGAGGAGGACGGAAGCATCTTCCTCTTGGATGTGGGCACCGGCAAGGCCTGCGCAGGCTGCCGCCCCGTCTCTATAGTGTGTGTCAGGGGCGACGCCGCTGACGCTGACACGAGGCCAGTGTACGGGTGCGTACTCACTATTACTACTGCTCTGAAGTATGAGGGTGCCCATGCCGCCTCCATCATGCTGACTGGGACTGTGCCGAGCTGCTCCGTTCCTGACAGTGTGGACATGGAAGACGCCTGGTATGATTTTCACCCCAAGATGATGCACGAGGACTCCAAGGACGTTCACCTGGTCATATGCATTAGCAAGTCAGTTGTTCATCATTAGTCTTCGCTCAATGTAATATGTTGTCTTCGCATGTGGAGACTTCTTATTTATATAGTATAGAACCTTCCATGTATGATCTTGCTCTATTAGAGTATCGCGCTTGAATAAAAGTGTATCCATTTATGGTTTAGTCTACAATATTCCATGTATGCTTTTGCTCCATTAGAGTTCTCGCTTGCCATTTATGAGATTAATTGATAATTTTTACTACAGTAATGGTGAAAAATTTATGATGATCCATTTCTTACATCTCCTCTGCCCCCTTCCAAGTCACCTTACAAAAACCAAATAATCCTAAAACACTTAGGCGCGGTGCATTAACTCCCACCTTGCTTCTTGTTTCTTGACATATCAATCCATAAGAGCTATGCGGCGTGCATGTTTTCAATGACTCGAGACTACCAAACACAACATGTAGTGGTTAGTTCATTGCATGCAATGCTATTAATTAGCAAATAAACATTAAGTTCTCTCATTTTCCCCTCCTTGGTCACGCTGCACAACTTAAGATGACTTATTCACCTAGACGGAGGAAGTACAATCATGGTGGTCTAGAAAAAATAAACAAAATCGATACTCAAAAACTAATTCTTAAAGATCATTTCTTGCAAAGCACAATAAGTGTTATTTCTTCACAAGTTTTGGATGCAGGTTGAACAGTTGAACGCTTTTGTTTGCAAAAGATACTTTTTTATCTATTTCACCCGGATGCTTGTGAGCTCTAGAGAAGAAATAATATCCGAAGAAACCTATTGATACTTGTTACACATGAGATGACCCCCACATACTTTGCCAACAACTCCCCGATCAGTGCATTTCACTGTTCCGTGCAATGCATGGGCACCTTACTATATATAGTACGGCCATAAATTTAACTAACATTATATATAGTACGATAAAGGCTCATGCATGCCACCAAAAATTGTATCATTGAAAACTATGTTTAAATACGAATCCAACAATATAGTTTTTGTTGACATGCACTAACATTTTGTCACTTAAATCTTCAGTCAAATTACATGGGGGACTAATAAACCACGACCGAGGTAGTACTAGTGTAGAGGGCGGCGCTGGACGGGAGTCTCACCCCGCTCATGGCGCGGCAGTAAAGCCGTCATCTCACAAAACCCCACCACTCCCAGGAATAAGTGGCCTAGTAAAATAAACGGACAAGCAACCATCACATCCCTCTGTTTTTTTTTGCATTTCATCTCTCCATTTACTTTTTCCGGTTCATCTTGCACACTCAATCCCTAGCTACTACTCCAGTATCCCTAGATACTACTCCTAGGGCCAGTTCTTTTGGCGTCTTAAAAAATAAGTCGTCTCTTTCCCAGCTTTTCCCATAAGACTAGTCACAGTGGAGAGTAACATAAGGCGCCTCACTCATTCATTTGGGCTTACAAACTACTACATCCGTCCTGGTTTATTAGTCACCATTGTAATTTGTGCTAAATTTTGACCAAAGATTTAACTGATATAAAAACTATAACAATTGGTGATGATGGTGTGCCTACCATCCTGCAATATAGGTCGTCCGATTTAATATTTGACGGATAGGAAGGAAACTATAGCAATTTCTGCAAAAAGATACCCACACCCCTCTCACCATTTGCAAATTTGGCCTTCCCTCGTTCACCCTTTTCTCTCACAAGATAATTTACTAATACAAATGCATCTTGATTTACCGTGCAACACACAGGCATCTTGCTAGTTTATGGTCAAAATTTGACACATATTACAATGGGGATGGAGGTAGTAGTTATGGGATTACTAATTTAGAAGCCTAAAAGAACTGTCCCCTGGTACTACTAGTAGTACTACTCTACTCAAGTTGGAATTCCAATTGAACGGCACAATGTTTTAGGCAAAAAAAATTGATACAGGGTGTACGAAGCGGTTTGGGAATTTGCATGCCTTCCCGACCAGTGAGATAGTCCGTACAAAGTACGATAGAGAAATAACCACAAAGAAGGAAGCTAAAAGTAAACAATCAAACGAGCATTGTTGCATTTCTTTTGCATTGAATCGTTTCACAAGCTTGACTAGTGTTGTTTTTCTACTTTTACAAAAACCGCGCATCGTAATGTTAAAACGTGCATTTGCACGTACATAAGTAATAGTAGTTGCACAGTCTTCAAGCATATATAGAGAGAGACGTTTAGTGCGATATATAGTTAAGTTTGTGCTATATGCACGTACTTACAAAATGTGTACAAATACACAAGGTTTCCAAACTTTTCCTTTTACATACTTAATTAAGGACGCTAATAATTCCTAAACATTCGGGATTTATCATTTGAGTCCCAAAACTAATGAGATCGCCTTATGAAACTAAATTATTCCAAATAAAAGCCACAACGCTCCCAGGAGCACTTGCGACGCGTCATGAGTGCCCTGGTCCGCGGCCATTTCCCAGCGCGCCGACATAATGCCTCTTCCTCAGCCTCGCAACTCGCGAGGTGCTGATTGGCGGCTTGCCGGCAGGCGAGCGCGATCTCATCGGTGTGGTGATCCATAGCCAACAAGTACTCCTCCTCGCTGGAAGCGTGCACCCGGTCCACGTACCACCAAGCGTAGATGAGGCGCTTGGGCCCGACTGCACACAGAGCTTTGGCATGGGCGTCTTCTGCCACGCTCACGACCATCGCACGAGCCTTCTTCCAAAGAGCCAATTGCCTGTCTCTCTCGGACGTGACATAGGCCTGCCAGGCAGCATGCCTCTTGGCGCGCTTCTCTTCCTTGGACTTCTTCTCCACCTCTATTTTGCACGCTCTGCCGGAAGCAAAGCCTCCCACAAGGCGACCTCCATTTCTTTCCAAAGCTCCTCAAGGCTGGGGGGCTCAGCAGGCGGCGCGACGTTCTCCTCGTAGCGGGGAGCCGACGCATCCTTCGACACGCGTGTTGGTGAGACTGGGAACACGCGTCACGGCGAGGAGCGGAACACTGACACGTCCTCCTCGACTAGTGGTGGCGAGGAACGGAATGACGACGCGTGACCCTTCGGGCAGTGCAGCGAGGGCTACCTAGGGCTTGGGAGGGACGAGGCCATTGTGGTCGATGTGAGAGGGAGGGGAAGGAGATAGCGATGAACGTGAGCGTTCTTCCAAATGTCGTGAGAGGTGTAGTATTTATAGCGAGAAATGGCACACCTACATAATATATGTTGCGTGATTAACGTAATAGCTACGTGGGCATATTTGTTGGAGTAAATTACGGGGGAGGGAAGGGGTGGAAATATTGCTGGTCACAATGTATTGGACGAGTGCGGGGGAGGAGAGTCTCATGCATGCAGATTTTTTCACATGAGATGGAGTGGTGGGACTGCCAGAGGGAGAAGGAGAGTCAAGCAGGTAGATTGTTTTCACACATGGAGAGGAAAATATTTGGAGACGAACGGGCTTCCAGCAGGTTTGGGGAACAGTGCATATTAAGTCATCTTGCATGCATGCCAGGCTAGGTATAGTCTCAAGTCATTAAAAACATACACGCCCCACACATGTTTAGATTTCAAGGTGCACTAAATTATTGCATGCGATGATTAAGGCTGGCCATTGTGCTGGTATCATGCACACCGGAATAGCAAACATGCTGATGTGGCAAAGAATTAAAGAAGAGAAGGGGGTTAGAGTAACATAGGCAGATACTGTATCATGTTTAAAAAATTGAGGGAAACTATATCATGTTAAATACTATGCTACTTTGTGTCATGCATGGCACTATAAAGGTAGTCCCGTATCATACACTAGTATCATGCACATGATACTAGTATATGATAGTACTTTCCACTATGAGTAGCCTAAAGAGAATATTAACTAATGCATGTAAAATCCTTCGTCATTTACTAGTGTTCATGCATGCATGCATGCAATGCGATAATGCATTGGTAAACACATTTTTTTGTGAAGAACGAGAGCACTAATTGAGTACTTTTGCAGACTACAAAAACTATTCCACCGCCTCTATCTTGGTAAGAGTAGGTGAAATTTTTGAATCGAGCCCTTTAAACTAGAAGGGAGGTAGTAGTACTCTAATAGCTAACCTTGTTGTGATGACTAGATAGGACATGACACGCACCTCGACAGAGGAACTAGTCTGCATTGTGCATATAAGTTTTGTCTGAAGTCAATGTACCTCTACTTTGACCAAACTTATAAAAAAATGTATCAACATTCACAATGTAAAATCAATATTTTTATACACATTATGAAATAAAGTTTCATAAAATATATATTTGGTATTGTAGATATTGATATTTTTAGTACAGAAGCCAGTAGAGATAGCAGGGACGTCGGGAAAGGATCGCGCACGCGGGGGAAAAAGTGGTCAGGCACGTGCTAGTTTTGGCGCACGGCGTTCGACGCGCTTTATAAAATCCAATGACCTCCCACCGCTCTGTACCTTGCCACTGCTCTCTCCCTGCTCTGTGCCTCACCACCGCTCTCTCCCCGCTCTTTCTCGCCTCATCACCACCGCGCCACCATGCCGCCACGTCGCCGGGAAACTTGGGGATACCGCGGTGCTACGTCTTGAGCTTGCGTTGGTTTTTCCCTCAAAGAGGAAAGGGTGATGCAGCAAAGTAGCGTAAGTATTTCCCTCAGTTTTTTAGAACCAAGGTATCAATCCAGTAGGAGGCTCCTCAAAAGTCCCACGCACCTACACAAACAAATAAGAACCTCGCAACCAACACGATAAAGGGGTTGTCAATCCCTTCACGGTAACCTGTGAAAGTGAGATCTGATAGAGATAATAAGATAAGATAAATAGTTTTGGTATTTTTATGATATAGATGGAAAAGTAAAGATGCAAATAAAAGTAGATGGAAAACTTATATGATAAAAGATAGACCCGGGGGCCATAGGTTTCACTAGTGACTTCTCTCAAGATAGCATAAGTATTACGGTGGGTGAACAAATTACTGTCGAGCAATTGATAGAAAAGTGCATAGTTATGAGATTATCTAGGCATGATCATGTATATAGGCATCACATCCATGACAAGTAGATCAAAACGATTCTACATCTACTACTATTACTCCACACATCGACCGAGTCATGCCTGCATCTAGAGTATTAAGTTCATGAAGAACAGAGTAACGCATTAAGAAAGATGACATGATGTAGAGGGATAAACTCATGCAATATGATATAAACCCCATCTTTTTATCCTCGATGGCAACAATACAATACGTCCCTTGCTTCCTCTGCTGTCACTAGGAAAGGACACCGCAAGATTGAACCCAAAGCTAAGCACTTCTCCCATTGCAAGAAAGATCAATCTAGTAGGCCAAACCGAACTGATAACTCGAAGAGACTTGCAAAGATAACTTAATCACACATAAATGAATTCAGAGGAGATTCAAATATTTCTCATAGATAAACTTGATCATAAACCCACAATTCATCGGATCTTGACAAACACACCGCAAAAAGAGTTACAATGAATAGATCTCCAAGAAGATCGAGCAGAACTTTGTATTGAGATTCAAAGAAAGAGAAGAAGCCATCTAGCTAATAACTATGGACCCGAAGGTCTGTGGTAAACTACTCACAACTCATCAGAGAGGCCTTGGAGATGATGTAGAGGCCCTCCATGGTCGATTCCCCCTCTGGCAGAGCACCGGCGAAGGCTCCAAGATGGGATCTCGTGGATACAAAAGGTTGCGGCGGTGGAAATAGTTTTTCATGGTGCTCCTATATGTTTTCGGGGTACGTGGATATATATAGGAGGAAGAAGTATGTCGGTTGACGCTTGAGGGGCCCATGAGGGTGGGGGCGCGCTCATCCCCTTAGGGTGCGCCGGGCACCCTCGTGGCCGCCTCGTTCACTGCTTGACGTCCACTCCAACTCTCCTGGATTGCGTTTGTTCCAAAAAGATCGCTCCCGAAGGTTTCATTCCATTTGGACTCCGTTTGATATTCCTTTTCTTCGAAACACTGAAATAGGAAAAAAACAATTCGGGTTGGGCCTCCGGTTAGTAGGTTAGTCCCAAAAATGATATAAAAGTGTAAAGTAAAGCCCATAAACATCCAAAACGGGTAATATAATAGCATGGAACAACCAAAAATTATAGATACGTTGGAGACGTATCACGCGGCATCCGCGCGCGCCCTTCCGGCGGCTTCTCCGCCGAGATCCGGTTCCTCAAAACGCGCCTCTCCCTTGGCACTTTCGACACCGCACACGAGATCGCCGCTCGTATGATGCGGCGGCGTGGCGCCTCCGATGGCCTCGTAGAACATTGAACTTCCCCAATGTGCCGACGCGGAAGCGGGCGCAGGAGCTCGCACCTCCCCAACGGCTTATCACCGACGAGAATTTTCACAACAACCGGAGGCGGGAGCACCGTCTTGGCATCGCCAAGATGGACGAGGAAGCCATGGCGCTGTGGCGCCAATGTTTCCCGCAGGACATCATCAATGAGCATGAGTTCTACGTGCAAAGGAGGACGGAGAGGGAGAAGAGGAGGGCGGAGCGAGCCGCCTATCGCGAGGACAAGCGTATGCGGAAGGCGGCCGCTCAATTCAACATCAAGCTAGGAGAAGCGTTGCTCTGGGACTCCGGCGATGGTCGGTATCTTGCCGCTTACATTGAGACATCGGAGGAGGACATCACCGAGCCGGACAACGAGGAGTAGTTGAACTATCTATTTTCTATCTATCTATGCTATATATGCTGAGAACTATCTATGTATCTATCTATGCCAGTATCAACTCGGAGTCGAATGTGTATCAAGTCAGAGTAGAAAGGAGAAAAAATATAGCACGTCTGCTAGAGCGGCGCGCGCGCAATTTTTTGCAGCGCTCGCTGGACCCAGCACTCCGCGGCCCACAAAAACTGGCTATTCTAGCATTGTAAATGCTTTTTTAATGCGTCACATGATGCGCTTCTGTTGGAGATGCTCTAACATGGCAGATGAGTTCTTTAATGTTGCCCACAAGACGCGTGAGTATTACTATATTTTTCTTCCCATGTTGAGATTTTAAAACCACGAGTGCGAACGTGCAAAGAAGCAATGAAGACCAAACACGGGATATTGGGGACATCTTTAAGGAACGTGGCAAGTTAAAGAGGAGCTGCACCGAACCTGTAAAATGAGCTTTGGTAAGTAACACCCTTTCAATAACTTTCGTTTATCCTCGTGTTCTTCGATGTGTATATGTTGTAGTTTCTGTTTCTCTTAGCCTCATGTTCTTCGGTGTGTAATAAGAAGAGTCTTAATCATCATAATGCTTTCATTTTTAGCTTGATGTAGGAAGTGGATGTTCTTACCTTGGAGTCTATTTTTATATTTCTCCTTCTGAATTCACTTCTCCGAGTCTTGTTTATCTGGCTTCTACTAAATGGATCTGGTTGCTCTGTGTATTGATCTAAAAAAGAAGTTACTTCATGTTAGCATGCAGTTCCTGCGAGGAGGGAAGTATGGTCAACCTCGAGATCATGTTTCCAGAATGAGGCTGGATTACACACAAGGTGCCCGTTCCCTAATGATGATGGATTAGACACAAGGTGCAAATTCCCAGATGATGCTGGATTACACACAAGCCAGGTGGAGTCGTCAACTGTTCGTGTCCTCATGGCTCTAGTAAAGGCTAAGAGAAAGCATGCAGCAACGCTTCAAAATGTAGCTGAGTTCCTAAAGGAGCGAAAAGAGCAATCAGATGCTCTCTTCACCCAAGCCAAATAAGAGATGGAAGAAGCCAGAAAGAGGCTAGCAGAGCCAGAGCAGGCTAGGCGTCTCCTGCTATCTAAAACTGTTGTCAATACAAATTTTCCTTCATTATAGCTAGGTTCAAATGTTTATCCAGTCAACATGCCTGTTGTGATGTCCGTGCATCTACTGATGTGGCACAAAATAAAAAAATTTGGGGTCATGGAAAAACAACAGTTACTTTCCAAACAATAACAGACGAAGCATTGGACATGGTATAGTTCACACGCAAGCCCAACATTCTAAGTTCAACTTCCACATCAAACTCATGTTCACAGATATCTGCACATTCATAGATGATGTCCACAACCATGGTTCATTGCAAAGCCAAAAAAATGTGAGGAGAGTTATAAATAAAGAAAAATCTCTAGTTCCTACTACTAGTGCAAGCACAACAAGTCAAGACCATACATAATTAATTATACTTTGGACATTTTTTGACTAAAAGCAAATAACTTATGGAGGCAGGTATAATATTTCTAATGCCGGCCGCAGCTGGGGTCCATGATGTTTTGAGCCAAACCGAGCAACATACCGGGTGTCTGCCGACGACGCAGTGGTCGTAGCATTCATGGGTTCCAAGCGGCAGTGGCTCTCGACCTCGGTGTCGGCGGTGGCCACCCATCCGGCTTTTATGCCGGAGAACTCGTCATCCTGCTCACCAGATGCTATGGAGAGTGTGTTGAAAATGGTGCAAGGAGGATATGGGGAGCGGCGGTGTGGTGCTGTTCTTGCCAGCCATCTGGCCTCGTTTAAATAGCGGGCGGGCAAGAGGAGCCGCTGCGTTGTCTTCTAAAATTCCGCCCAGCTCACGGAAGGACGTGTTGCCGGCACACGCACGGATGGAGGCAGGAGGGGCAGTCTGAAGCCGGTTGCATGTGGCGAGGAGGCGTGTTCAGCCTGGCCTGCAACGAATGGGGCCCTCTTGGCCACCATGTCGGTTCAATGCCTGTGCTATGAGAGGTCATGTCTGTGTCAGAGCAATCACTCCCTCGAGTTCTTTTTTGTTTGGGTATAACAAAATATCGTTTTCCATTCACATTTTTACAAGTAAAATTTGTGGACAAACTTTGATGCAAAAAACGATGGGGACTAGTAAACCAGCACGGAGGTAGTAGTTATGAATTCCATTTTCGCTTCATACCAATCGTTCTAAAAACTAGTACTTATAACACACCATTTAAAATCGGAACTCTTACCCCGCTAAAAAATGATATTTTAAATGTGGCTACTCGATCAGTGGCGACTGGCGAGCCACCGCCTCCAGGTCGTTCACATGTGGTCCCGACTCCCGACCATCAACTCCTACGGATCAAATTATCATGGAGCTGACTATTCCTACAAATGTGCGCTCCACCACGTACTACCTGGTACCCGCGCATGCAGCAATCATGCACATAGGGTTTTAGGGTTTATTTGTTTACGGTGCCTTTACGTAACTCTCATGTGTGCAAGACAGCGAGAGACCAACTGCGTGTGTGCAACTCTTCTCTTCGTATATGTACTCCACCATTTGTCTGGTGTCCAAAAAATTATACAGTAGTAATAACTAGCAATGTGCCAATGTGTTGCCACATGATCAAAGTAGATTAATACATATTCACCGATTTGATAGAAAAGAGTCTAGTTTTGAAATACGTATATCAGTAAAAAAATGTTATGCTTCACTCAAAATATATTCCTTTGGCGGTTTTGATGAGATAAGGGAGGAATGTGGTTGGTTTCAAGATTCAAGAAGTGGCATATCTCTACTCTTATAAAAAAACAAAGTTAGTGATGATGGTGTGCCTGCCATCCTGCAATATAGTTCGTCCGATTTATATCTGATGGATAGGAATGAAACTATGGCAATTTTGCAAAAAGATACCCACACCCCTCTCCACTTTTTCAAATAAGGCTTTCCCTCGTTCATCCTTTTCTCCCACAAGATAAACTACTCATACAAATGCATCTTAATGTTCCGTGCAAGGCATGGGCATCTTGCTAATTGTTGCAAAAAGCCCATGTGTGTGTGTGGTGTGTGTGTGTATGTGTGAGAGAGGGAGGGAGAAAGGAGGAGGACGGAGTGCGTGTGTGACAAAGACACAAAGAGTGTGTGTGTGAGAGGTATCACCATAAAATGAGGTGATAGTGTGTGTGTGCACGATCGAGAGGGCGTGTCTCAGGAAGGGACGAAAACCAAGATACAAGGAGCGCGAGAGAGACATGTACGATATAGTGGAAGCAAGAGTGTGCGGATGTATAAACCTATCTGGAGGCTAGTCGATCAATGTTTATGAGAGAAATACGAGCCGGGGTGCGAAAGCGAGAGTTTTGTGTGTCTGTGAGAGAGACGGTAGTCGGGAAGGGGAGTGGAAGCAGGAGTTGTGTGTGTGTGTGTGTGTGAGAGAAAGGGGGGAGTTTGTCAGATCAGTAAACAAATGAATAATGTCAGTTTTATAACTGAGATGAATACGGTAAGTAGACCGCAACAAATGTTGTGTGTGCGGGAGAGGTAATTTTAGTGGTAGGAGTCATATCTAGAGAGATATGGGGTGCGTGAGAGAACCCTGGAGAGAAAGACAAAGTGAAAGACGAGTGAGAGTGTGTGTGTGGAGGTGAAAAGAAAGCATAGGTACCTAGTGATACCAGAGAATGATAGAGACGCGAGAGATAATGAAAACCGTGTAATGTATAATGATAGGGAGAGTGTGATACTTCTCAAGGGAGACGTTGAGAGACCATGTTTGCGAAAATATAGGAGAAACATGAAGTGGGCGTGCGGGTGAGCTGGAGAAAAGAGAGTGATAGCTACATGAAGGAGCAAGCAAGAGAGATGGGCGTGAAAGGAGATTCAAATATTTAGTTGCGTGTATAGAAAATGTCAACATGAAAGGGATTCAAATATTTGACTTCGAGATGATGATACATGTAATTCGTACTCGAACCAAAATAGATCTATCAAACATGCATACTCATATGAATTCACGCGCATCTATGTTATTTAAAATGTGGATATTATCGATCCATACATTTTAGTAGAACGTAATTTGGTTTAAATTTTTTGAATTCAACCTTATGATTTTGAGATCATTGTATTTGTAAAGCATATTATATATATATATATATATCTTTCCCTACTAATAAAGCGGCTATTGCTTCTGGTCATACGTCATTGGCATTTTTGCAGAAAAATCCATATGCTTTAGGCTATTCAACCCGCAGTCCATGTAAAAGTCAACCGAAACGGTACGAGCGATAGGAAAAAAACACAGCCTCCCAATCCCGTCTCCACCTCCGGTACGCCGCCACCCCCTGCCCTGCCGCCGCGCACAGGACTGCCGCGCGTGGACGTGGTGCCTGACGGGGGAGCGGAGTGCCGCACCGCGAGTCTCGCGTCGGCGGGCTGCCCGCTCCTCGAGCGGCTGGAGGCGGCATGGCTGCATGATGCAGAACGAAGGCGGCGGCCGGAGCTTGCAGGGGACGGATTCGTGTGCGGCAGGGGCTGGGTGTAACACCCCGGTGTAATGATGCTACAGTAACCCCTGGGGTTAAGTTAATCTTTTTGCTAAACATGTTCCTGATCATAATTGTCTCCTTTCTCTTTTAAATTCCAGTTGAATTCAAATTCAAATTCAAATTTTGTCTGAAATTCAAAAGGCTCAGACATGAAAACAAAAATGTTCATCATGTGCAGAATATTCCACAACTAATATTGGTGGTGAACCAACTTTTTTGCAAAAAGGTTTGAGTGGCCTAAGCTACTTCAAACAGTGGCCTAAGCAATAAATTAAATGCCCTTTTTAATTTATAAAATTGGCAACTTTTCCAAAAGCCTCCCCCCTTTTTTTTGGTAGTGCAATATACTTCTTTGAAATTATTTTGGCCAATGGCATAATTTTTGCAAAGTCTTTAATGGCTAAAAGAAAAGGCAAAATGCTGCTGGAATAAAAAAAAGAAAAAGGAAAAGGGCCCCCCCCTCAACTGGGCCGACTGGCCCAGCTGGCCACCGTGCCCCCCCCCATGGGCCTCGGCCCACCTCAACCAGCCGGCCCAGCTCCCCGCACTGCGCCCCCTTCCTGTTCCCCTGGTGCGCGCCGCTACAGGGGCACCGTCCCCGCCGGACCCGCCTCGCCGGCGACGTCTGGGCGAGGGGATAAGGTTTGCGCCTCCCCGACGCCTCGGCCCCCTCGCCTCCCACTCGCCCACTTGCCACTCTCGCTCCCTCTCCCTCGCTCGCTCCGCCCTCCTCTCCTCCAGATCCGTGGCCCGAGCGCCCTCGCCGCCGTCCTCCATCGTTGTCGCGGCCACCGGCGACCCCGCGCCCGCTGACCTTGTCGGTGACCTCCGCCATCGCCCTCTCCATCGACCGGTGGCCTCAGCTGGAGTTGGGGAGCACCGAAGCGCCGGATCCCTTTCGTCCACGTCTCCGGTCGTCGCCGCCCTTCTTCGTCTCCGGCGCCGTCTCTGCTGCTCCTAGTCACCCAACGGGCCACCGTGTGCCCCCAAGGTGAGCTCCGCCGCCCCCCCTTTCCCTCTCCTCGCGCGTCTCCGCCTCCACCGTAGCTAGCTCGCTCGCAAGCCGAGCTCCGCCGTCCGCCATTGCCGTCGTAGGGCTCGCCACCGAGCTCCTCCGCTCGAGCTAGTAGCTCCGACGAGCTCCTGGAGCGCCGTAGACCTCGCCCAGCTCCTTCGTTCGCCAAAACACGCACTGCAACACCGATCCCGACGAGGTCCCGAACCCCACCGCCGCCTCCACTCGTCGCCGACGCAGTTCCGGTCACCCCCGCGTCCAACCGACCACACCATGCGGCGCGGCTTCGTCTCCTCGTTCGAACGCGCCAAGTCCCGGGCCAAATGACCCCCTGTGCGCGATTCCCGGCGAAGTCCGGCGAGCTCGCCACCGCAGGAGGCCACCGGAGCAACTCCGGCGCCGTTTCCGGCGTCGCTGACGTGGCTGTCCACGTGGACCTCCCCACAGCCACTGCCACTGGGCCCCATGGGTCCCGTTGACCCGGTCAAATGCTGACTGGGCAACGCCCTGTCACTGCCTATGGGCCCCGCATGGGCCCCATTGACTAGTCAACTGGTCTGTTGACCGCTGACGCAGGGCTGACGCCAGCATGACGTCATAATTCTTTTCTGATGAATTTAGTAATTAAAACAATTTCAGAATATTGTAAAACTTTAGAAAATCATAGAAAATAAACCGTAGCTCGGATGAAAATGTTTTCTATATGAAAGTTGCTCAGAAAAATCCAACGAATCCGAATACGCGGTCTGTTCATCTGTCACATGCCCCTAGCATGCTGAACATGGAACTTTCCCCCTCCGGTCATCTGTCTGACACAGGTCCGGAACCGGGAACACCTTCCCGGTTGTTTTCCCCCTTCACCTATAACGTCTAGGACCGCGTTAGAGCACGCTTAGCGCTACGTATCGTCATGTCATGCTTGGTGTTACCTCTGTTTGCTATGTATTTACTGTTTCTTCCCCCTCTTCTCTCCGGTAGGCCCCGAGGCCGCTGATGCCCCGGTGATCGACTACGTCGTTGACAACGACCCCTCCTTGCCAGAGCAACCAGGCAAGCCCCCCCTTTGATCATCCCGATATCGCCCATTCCATTCTCTCATGCTTGCATTAGATTTTGCTACTGTTATTGTTTGCACCTATTCTGATGCATAGCCTCTTTTTGTAACCTGCTTATTGTTACCTTACCGGCTTATCCTAAACTGCTTAGTATAGGTTGATTAGTGATCCATCAGTGACCCCCACCTTGTCCTTGTTGCCCCTGCTTCATCATTGAAGACCCGTTCAACGGGATTGAAGACCAGGCCCCGGCACCGCACATCACTTTCCCCTTAGTTGCTCGACACTACTGGGTTACTATCGAGTGCCAAGGGTGAGACCTCTACAGCACTTCTGATGTTAACCTGTAGTGTAGCTATTCGGTCGTGGTCATCGAGGGTGATTTCCTCTTTAATCACTTCCGATACGACTCTGTCGTGCAACCCCTCAAGTGTGAACCTCGAGGGTGATTCCTCTACGTTCACCTTGATGATTACATTGAGTGGAACCCACCGAGGGTGATTCCTTGGGTTTTCCTCTTGATGTTTGGACACACGGATACTTGGACTTTACAACTGTTACTTGGAAAGTGATGTGGAGACGGGTTGACCTGGAAGGTGCCCGTGAGATAATTACGAGGCGTGGTCGGGCATTCTTAGCCCTTGCCGCAAGTCCTCGAGACGGGGCAACGGGGTCACCTCTTTCGTGAGTCTCTGCTTGTTACCGCGCGTTCCTAATCCACTACGATTTGGATATTTGATCCGAGGGGCCTCTGGCCTGATAGCACTAACCATCACGTGGGCATAGTATGGGCGTTCTGCGTCGTGTACATCAGCCGAAGCTTAATAGACGTCAGCGACGGAGCGGCGCGCGCCGGGTTGGACTGGTAAGCTCCTGCCTTTTTAGGGAGGTAGCTAGGTCTGCTCACCGGCCGCCCACGCAACGTGCAGGAGTTCCCGGGGAGATGGCCCATGACCCCTGGGGGCATAGGTTTAGTCCGGCGTGCTGACCTCTCTGTTAAGTCTAGGTCGGGTTGCGGCGTATTGTTTGGCCGAGGCCGGGCATGACCCTGGAAAGTGTGTCCGGCCGGAGTCAATCGAGCGTGGTGGGTAAGTTGGTGCACCCCTGCAGGGAAGAAAACATCTATCGATAGCCTGTCCTACGGTAACGGACACTTGGAGTTGTATCCCGATCGATACAACTAGAACTGGATACTTGTGTTGAGAACTGGATGGTGATGAGGATTTGATTGTGATGATGACTGGATAGTATGGCTCTGGGATTGCTTTCTCGCAGGGAGTCGAGAAAGGATCTCTGGCCGAGGTTGATAACACTACTACCGCTTTACTTTATGCTACTCTACTCCCTCCTGTTGCTGCAAGATGGTGGGTTCGAGAAGATGCTAGTCTTCGATAGGACTAGGCCTTCTCCCTATTCTGGCATTTCTGCAGCCCAGTCCACATATACAGCCTTCCGTTGATAATGTTGCATATGTAGTGTAGATCCTTGCTTGCGAGTACATTTGGATGAGTACTCACGGTTGCTTTGCTTCCCCTTTTCCCCCTTCTTTCTTCTTTCTGGTTGTTCCAACCAGATGGTGGAGTCCAGGAGCCAGATGCCACCTTTGACGACTGCTGCTACCCCGAGGGTGCCTACTACCACGTGACGGACGCCGACGACCAAGAGTAGTTAGGAGGCTCCCAGGCAGGAGGCCTTGCCTCTTCGATCATAGATGCTTTTGTGCTAGCCTTCTTAAGGCAAATTGTTTAACTCATGTCTGTGCTCAGATATTGTTGCTTCCGCTGACTCGTTTGTATTCAAGCTGATGTATTCGAGCCCTCGAGGCCCCTGGCTTGTAATATAAAGCTTGTATTATTTTAATTTGTGTCTAGAGTTGTGTTGTGATATCTTCCCGTGAGTCCTTGATCTTGATCGTACACATTTGCGTGTATGATTAGTGTACGATTGAATCGAGGGCGTCACAAGTTGGTATCAGAGCCGACTGCCTGTAGGTAGCCCCCTTTCCAACTCCTTGGCCGAAGTTGAGTCTAGTCGTCCAAAACTGTTTTACTAACTTGGCTGTGTGGCTTACGGGCCCACGTCGCCATATGGGTGGTATTAGCATCTTTTACTCCTCGTCTATACTCTGGGACTCTGAACTCTCTTCTACTCGGGTTAAATGAATTTACTAACATTAGGATCCCGTGACCACATTCACCCCGAAGTTGGATGAAGCCATAGTTATTCCTTAGAATAGCTTTTTGAGTAGTGCACACCCTGTCGTGTTGACTACGGAGTGGAATCCATCGTACCTCCTTCATTATGCATGTTTTCATCATGAATGATCCTTGCCTTTGCAAATGCTAAATGCTGAACTACCCCTGTTACATGTTAGCAGGATGGTTAGACCCGCTGGACGTGGCCGTGGTGCCAACGATCCACCACCGCCTGAATTCTTTACTGGAATGATGCAACAGTTTGAGTTGACTCGCCAGTTCATGGAAGGAATGATGGCTCAGTTTCCTCGTCCGAACATGAATCAACATCCAACCCGAGTAACTCTGCAGGACTTCATGCGCCTCAACCCATCTATCTACCGCAGCTCAACTCAACCCCTTGATGCTGATGACTGGCTCCGCGACATCACATATGAAATGGAGTCTGCTAGTGTTGCCCCTGCCAGCTATGTCACCTTCGCATCTTTCTTTCTGAAGGGTCCTGCTGCTCAATGGTGGGACAGCCACAGGCGTACCCTACCTGCTGGAACGGTCATTACTTGGCCGGATTTCCAAGCTGCCTTCCGTGCCCGTTTCATTCCTCAGGGAACCATGGACAGGAAGAAGCGAGAGTTCCGCAACCTCACCCAAGGCAACAAGACTGTAGATGCTTATCAACGGGAATTTCTGGACTTGTCACGTTATGCTGAAGAAGACATTGCAACTGATGCTCGTAAGCAAGAGAAGTTTCGTGATGGACTTCACCCTGATATTAAGCTAGCATTGCTCGTTCATGACTTTGCCGACTTCGCCACCTTGGTGAACAAGGCTATTCAGGTTGAGACTGGTCTTCAGGAACACCAGGGATCCCTCAGGCGTAGCCGTGACGCTGGCCCATCTTCGGGCCCGTCAGCGCAGAAGCGTCGTATATGGATTCCCCACAGCATGTATCGTCCAACTGCACCTACACCAAGACAGTCCTATGCTGCACCTCGTCTGCCTCCTCCACCAGAGAGGCAGCCTCTTCGAGATGTACCATCCCAAGCTCCTGCTCCCGATCCCAATGATGGTCTGTGCTTCAGATGTGGCCGCCCCGGCCACCTTGCTAAAGAGTGCACTCAGAAAAAGAGCCAGCTGGCTCTACCTTCAACTGGCCGTAACAATCAGCCCCATAACAACAATGCCAGACCTTATGGTCATGGTCAGGCTAATCATATTGATCTGAATGAAGCTCAAGACCAGCCTGCCACTGTGATGGGTACTCTCCTTGTTAATTCAGTACCAGCTTCTGTTTTGTTTGATTCAGGAGCATCACATTCATTCATGTCAGAAAATTTTGCTTACGCACATGACATTCGTTGCGAGCCCATGAACACTCCGATAGTGGTACGCACCCCTGCGGGTCAGTGTCGAACTACCATGATTGGTCGCGACGTCCCCGTTGAAATTGAAGGGTTGGAATTTCGTGTTTCTCCCATTATTCTTGATTCTTCCAATATTGACCTCATTCTGGGAATGGAATGGTTGAAAGCGCATACTGCCTCTATCGTTTGCGCCACCAAGGTCGTTCACCTCCTACATCCTTCCGATGAGATAGTAAGCTACCATGCTCAGCTTGTTCAAAACGCTGAAGCACGACTTTATGCTTTGAATGCGTTGAACGCGGCACCTCTTGAGGGAATTGAAAAGATTCCAGTCGTTCGCAACTTCCAAGACGTATTTCCAGAAGAACTTCCAGGAATACCCCCTGCCCGGGCTGTCGAGTTCGTCATCGACTTGAAACCAGGCACCATTCCTATTGCAAAACGACCCTACAAGATGCCACCTCATGAACTCCTTGAGCTTAAGGAGGAAATCGACAAATCTCTTCACAAGGGTTTCATTCGTCCAAGTTCCTCTGCTTGGGGAGCACCTTCTCTCTTCGTCAAGAAGAAGGACGGTACGAACCGTTTGGTCCAAGACTATCGTCCTATCAACCAAGCTACAATTCAAAACAAATATCCCCTTCCTCGGATCAATGATCTGTATGATCAACTGGCTGGTTCATCGATATTCTCTAAACTCGACTTGAGGTTGGGTTACCACCAGATCCGTGTTCGTGAAGAGGATATTCCAAAGACCGCATTTGTGACTCGTTATGGTTCTTACGAGTACACCGTCATGTCATTCGGTTTAACCAATGCTCCAGCTACATTCTCTCGTCTGATGAACTATATATTCATGGATTACCTCGACAAGTTCGTCGTAGTCTATCTGGATGATATACTGGTATATTCGAAGAATAAAGAAGAACATGCTGAACATCTTCGTCTTGTTCTGGAGAAGCTTCGAGAGCATCAACTTTATGCCAAGTATTCCAAATGTGAATTCTGGTTACCCGAAGTCACCTACCTTGGTCATGTTATCTCCAAGGATGGTATTGCCGTCAACCCAGAGCGCGTTCAGGCTATTCTTGACTGGACCCCTCCGAAGACTGTCAAGCAAGTCAGAAGCTTTCTCGGACTGGCCAGCTATTGTCGCCGCTTTGTCGAGAACTTCTCCAAGATCGCCAAGCCACTGACTAATCTGCTTCACAAAGGCGTTAAGTTTGATTGGACAGACAAATGTCAGGAAAGTTTCCAGGCACTCAAGGATAAACTGACTTCTGCCCCAGTGCTTGCTCCCCCTGATTCTCGCAAGGACTTTGTCATCTATTGTGACGCTTCACGTCAAGGATTAGGCTGTGTTCTAATGCAAGAGCGCAGGGTGATTGCCTATGCCTCCCGTCAAGTGCGTCCTCACGAAGAAAACTACCCGGTTCATGACCTTGAGCTTGCAGCGGTTATCTTTGCATTGAAGCTATGGCGACAATACCTTCTCGGTAATCGTTGTGAGATCTTCACTGATCATCAGAGTCTGAAGTACCTGTTTACTCAGCCAGATCTGAACCTCCGTCAGCAGCGATGGATGGAAGCTATTGCTGACTACAACTGCGGTATATCTTATACACCTGGCAAGGCTAATGTAATGGCCGATGCCCTAAGCCGAAAGTCTTATTGCAATAATCACCAGGTCTACAAAGCTCAACCCCGCCTTTATGAAGAGCTATGCAAGCTGAACCTTCAACTAATTCCACAGGGTTCTCTGAATAACCTTGTTTTGGAACCAACTCTTCTGAAAGCAATCAAGTCTGCTCAAGCCAAAGATGCTCATGTTGATCTGATGAAAAAGGATCTTGCCTTAGAGAAATCCAGAGATTTCTCACTTGGTGAAGATGGAACCTTATACTTCAGAGATCGCATTGTCGTACCCCGGTTCGAGCTTATGACAGAGAAGGTGATGAAAGAAGCGCATGACACCCCTCTCTCTATTCATCCGGGAAGTACCAAGATGTATCTAGACATCCGTCAGAAGTACTGGTGGTCTAAGATGAAGCAAGACATTGCTCGATATATCGAAGAATGTGACGTTTGCCGTCGCGTCAAAGCAGAACATCAAAAACCGGCTGGACTTCTACAACCGCTTCCGATTCCTGAATGGAAGTGGGATAAGATCCAAATGGACTTCGTCACTGGCCTTCCCAAGTCTCAGAAAGGTAACGATGCTATATTTGTCGTCATCGACCAATTCTCGAAGGTTGCTCACTTTCTGCCAGTCAAGGAGACTATCACTGCTAGTCAATTAGCAAGCTTGTATATCTCCAGAATTGTGTCACTCCACGGCATTCCAAAGGAGATCAGTTCAGACCGCGGCAGTATTTTCACTTCTAAGTTCTGGGATAGTTTCCAAGAGGCAATGGGAACTCATATTACCTGGAGCACTGCTTATCATCCCCAATCCCAAGGCCAAGTCGAGCGAGTCAATCAAATTCTTGAAGACATGCTTCGAGCTTGTGTTATTTCTTTCGGCAAGAAGTGGGAAGAATCTCTCCCTTATGCGGAGTTCTCTTATAACAACAGCTATCAAGCCAGCTTGAAGATGGCACCCTTCGAAGTGCTATATGGACGTAAGTGCCGAACCCCTCTGAATTGGTCAGAAACTGGGGGACGGACGCTCATTGGTCCAGACATTATTCAACAAGCTGAAGAGCAGGTTCGCATTGTCCGGGATAATCTCAAGGCGGCCCAATCCCGCCAGAAGAGCAACTATGACCGGAAACACTGGGGTTCAACTTATCAACCTGGTGAACAAGCTTATCTGCGTGTCACTCCTTTGAGAGGCACTCATCGGTTCGGAGTCAAGGGAAAGTTAGCTCCTCGCTACATTGGTCCCTTCCGTATTCTCGCCCGTCGTGGACTGGTGGCTTATCAACTGGAGTTGCCACCTCAGTTCTCTCACGTTCATGACGTCTTCCATGTGTCGCAACTTCGTCGATGCTTCAAGGATCCGGAACGTGAAGTGGATCCGGAATTGATTGAAATTCAAGATGATCTCACATACAAGGAGCATCCGATCTGCATTCTTGAAGAAGCTGAACGTCGAACCCGCCAGAAGGTTACTAAGTTCCTCAAGGTGCAATGGTCGAATCATACTAAAGAGGAAGCCACTTGGGAACGCGAAGATAACCTCCGGGCTGAATACCCCGATCTTTTCCCTTCTACCTCTTAATTCTCGGGACGAGAATTTCTTTTAGAGGAGGAGAGTTGTAACACCCCGGTGTAATGATGCTACAGTAACCCCTGGGGTTAAGTTAATCTTTTTGCTAAACATGTTCCTGATCATAATTGTCTCCTTTCTCTTTTAAATTCCAGTTGAATTCAAATTCAAATTTTGTCTGAAATTCAAAAGGCTCAGACATGAAAACAAAAATGTTCATCATGTGCAGAATATTCCACAACTAATATTGGTGGTGAACCAACTTTTTTGCAAAAAGGTTTGAGTGGCCTAAGCTACTTCAAACAGTGGCCTAAGCAATAAATTAAATGCCCTTTTTAATTTATAAAATTGGCAACTTTTCCAAAAGCCTCCCCCCTTTTTTTGGTAGTGCAATATACTTCTTTGAAATTATTTTGGCCAATGGCATAATTTTTGCAAAGTCTTTAATGGCTAAAAGAAAAGGCAAAATGCTGCTGGAATAAAAAAAAACAAAAGAAAAAGGAAAAGGGCCCCCCCCCTCAACTGGGCCGACTGGCCCAGCTGGCCACCGTGCCCCCCCCCATGGGCCTCGGCCCACCTCAACCAGCCGGCCCAGCTCCCCGCACTGCGCCCCCTTCCTGTTCCCCTGGTGCGCGCCGCTACAGGGGCACCGTCCCCGCCGGACCCGCCTCGCCGGCGACGTCTGGGCGAGGGGATAAGGTTTGCGCCTCCCCGACGCCTCGGCCCCCTCGCCTCCCACTCGCCCACTTGCCACTCTCGCTCCCTCTCCCTCGCTCGCTCCGCCCTCCTCTCCTCCAGATCCGTGGCCCGAGCGCCCTCGCCGCCGTCCTCCATCGTTGTCGCGGCCACCGGCGACCCCGCGCCCGCTGACCTTGTCGGTGACCTCCGCCATCGCCCTCTCCATCGACCGGTGGCCTCAGCTGGAGTTGGGGAGCACCGAAGCGCCGGATCCCTTTCGTCCACGTCTCCGGTCGTCGCCGCCCTTCTTCGTCTCCGGCGCCGTCTCTGCTGCTCCTAGTCACCCAACGGGCCACCGTGTGCCCCCAAGGTGAGCTCCGCCGCCCCCCCTTTCCCTCTCCTCGCGCGTCTCCGCCTCCACCGTAGCTAGCTCGCTCGCAAGCCGAGCTCCGCCGTCCGCCATTGCCGTCGTAGGGCTCGCCACCGAGCTCCTCCGCTCGAGCTAGTAGCTCCGACGAGCTCCTGGAGCGCCGTAGACCTCGCCCAGCTCCTTCGTTCGCCAAAACACGCACTGCAACGCCGATCCCGACGAGGTCCCGAACCCCACCGCCGCCTCCACTCGTCGCCGACGCAGTTCCGGTCACCCCCGCGTCCAACCGACCACACCATGCGGCGCGGCTTCGTCTCCTCGTTCGAACGCGCCAAGTCCCGGGCCAAATGACCCCCTGTGCGCGATTCCCGGCGAAGTCCGGCGAGCTCGCCACCGCAGGAGGCCACCGGAGCAACTCCGGCGCCGTTTCCGGCGTCGCTGACGTGGCTGTCCACGTGGACCTCCCCACAGCCACTGCCACTGGGCCCCATGGGTCCCGTTGACCCGGTCAAATGCTGACTGGGCAACGCCCTGTCACTGCCTATGGGCCCCGCATGGGCCCCATTGACTAGTCAACTGGTCTGTTGACCGCTGACGCAGGGCTGACGCCAGCATGACGTCATAATTCTTTTCTGATGAATTTAGTAATTAAAACAATTTCAGAATATTGTAAAACTTTAGAAAATCATAGAAAATAAACCGTAGCTCGGATGAAAATGTTTTCTATATGAAAGTTGCTCAGAAAAATCCAACGAATCCGAATACGCGGTCTGTTCATCTGTCACATGCCCCTAGCATGCTGAACATGGAACTTTCCCCCTCCGGTCATCTGTCTGACACAGGTCCGGAACCGGGAACACCTTCCCGGTTGTTTTCCCCCTTCACCTATAACGTCTAGGACCGCGTTAGAGCACGCTTAGCGCTACGTATCGTCATGTCATGCTTGGTGTTACCTCTGTTTGCTATGTATTTACTGTTTCTTCCCCCTCTTCTCTCCGGTAGGCCCCGAGGCCGCTGATGCCCCGGTGATCGACTACGTCGTTGACAACGACCCCTCCTTGCCAGAGCAACCAGGCAAGCCCCCCTTTGATCATCCCGATATCGCCCATTCCATTCTCTCATGCTTGCATTAGATTTTGCTACTGTTATTGTTTGCACCTATTCTGATGCATAGCCTCTTTTTGTAACCTGCTTATTGTTACCTTACCGGCTTATCCTAAACTGCTTAGTATAGGTTGGTTAGTGATCCATCAGTGACCCCCACCTTGTCCTTGTTGCCCCTGCTTCATCATTGAAGACCCGTTCAACGGGATTGAAGACCAGGCCCCGGCACCGCACATCACTTTCCCCTTAGTTGCTCGACACTACTGGGTTACTATCGAGTGCCAAGGGTGAGACCTCTACAGCACTTCTGATGTTAACCTGTAGTGTAGCTATTCGGTCGTGGTCATCGAGGGTGATTTCCTCTTTAATCACTTCCGATACGACTCTGTCGTGCAACCCCTCAAGTGTGAACCTCGAGGGTGATTCCTCTACGTTCACCTTGATGATTACATTGAGTGGAACCCACCGAGGGTGATTCCTTGGGTTTTCCTCTTGATGTTTGGACACACGGATACTTGGACTTTACAACTGTTACTTGGAAAGTGATGTGGAGACGGGTTGACCTGGAAGGTGCCCGTGAGATAATTACGAGGCGTGGCCGGGCATTCTTAGCCCTTGCCGCAAGTCCTCGAGACGGGGCAACGGGGTCACCTCTTTCGTGAGTCTCTGCTTGTTACCGCGCGTTCCTAATCCACTACGATTTGGATATTTGATCCGAGGGGCCTCTGGCCTGATAGCACTAACCATCACGTGGGCATAGTATGGGCGTTCTGCGTCGTGTACATCAGCCGAAGCTTAATAGACGTCAGCGACGGAGCGGCGCGCGCCGGGTTGGACTGGTAAGCTCCTGCCTTTTTAGGGAGGTAGCTAGGTCTGCTCACCGGCCGCCCACGCAACGTGCAGGAGTTCCCGGGGAGATGGCCCATGACCCCTGGGGGCATAGGTTTAGTCCGGCGTGCTGGCCTCTCTATTAAGCCTAGGTCGGGTTGCGGCGTATTGTTTGGCCGAGGCCGGGCATGACCCTGGAAAGTGTGTCCGGCCGGAGTCAATCGAGCGTGGTGGGTAAGTTGGTGCACCCCTGCAGGGAAGAAAACATCTATCGATAGCCTGTCCTACGGTAACGGACACTTGGAGTTGTATCCCGATCGATACAACTAGAACTGGATACTTGTGTTGAGAACTGGATGGTGATGAGGATTTGATTGTGATGATGACTGGATAGTATGGCTCTGGGATTGCTTTCTCGCAGGGAGTCGAGAAAGGATCTCTGGCCGAGGTTGATAACACTACTACCGCTTTACTTTATGCTACTCTACTCCCTCCTGTTGCTGCAAGATGGTGGGTTCCAGAAGATGCTAGTCTTCGATAGGACTAGGCCTTCTCTCTATTCTGGCATTTCTGCAGCCCAGTCCACATATACAGCCTTCCGTTGATAATGTTGCATATGTAGTGTAGATCCTTGCTTGCGAGTACATTTGGATGAGTACTCACGGTTGCTTTGCTTCCCCTTTTCCCCCTTCTTTCTTCTTTCTGGTTGTTCCAACCAGATGGTGGAGTCCAGGAGCCAGATGCCACCTTTGACGACTGCTGCTACCCCGAGGGTGCCTACTACCACGTGACGGACGCCGACGACCAAGAGTAGTTAGGAGGCTCCCAGGCAGGAGGCCTTGCCTCTTCGATCATAGATGCTTTTGTGCTAGCCTTCTTAAGGCAAATTGTTTAACTCATGTTTGTGCTCAGATATTGTTGCTTCCGCTGACTCGTTTGTATTCAAGCTGATGTATTCGAGCCCTCGAGGCCCCTGGCTTGTAATATAAAGCTTGTATTATTTTAATTTGTGTCTAGAGTTGTGTTGTGATATCTTCCCGTGAGTCCTTGATCTTGATCGTACACATTTGCGTGTATGATTAGTGTACGATTGAATCGAGGGCGTCACACTGGGGAGGAGGATCCGGAGGTGTTTGGCGAGACGGGGTTCGCTGGTGATGAGGAGGAAGGCCGGAGCGCGGCTTCCGGGGAGGATCCATAGCATCGGCGGCTCCTGGACAGAAAGGAGACACAGAGGTGAGGGAGAGAAGAAGGGAGCAAGGAGGGGCAGTGCGGCGACCTAGGCCAGAGCTCACCGGTGCCGGACAACGGCGGACGGGCGCCACTGCTGCTGCCTCCCTGGTATTCCTCCTCTCACCTCTCTCACCTCTTCCGCCTTAACGACATGTGCTGTGTAGCCAAAGCCTCGGTCGCACATCACCAGCATCTCCGGCCTTGAGTACTCCTGCCACTGCACCCAGTCGCTCGTCGCCATGACCGGATCCAGTAAAGTACCTCCAATGCTCGCCCTCTCCCTCATGGCAGATGTGTTATTTTACTCAGAAAGGCCATTGCTCATGTGTTGAATTTTGGCATCAGCTATGTTGTCGTTTCTTCAGTTCTTTGCTGGAAGAACCTCAATTGTTTCTTTGCTTTGGTTGTTCTTCGATCTTAGCTCTCAGGTCTCAACATATGCATTACAATATGTTTGTTATCTGTAGGGATGGAGTGAAGAAATTGGATTTGGGTCATGGGATAAATCAACTCAAGGATGCAACTCATGTTCTTGTAGGTAGTCATTCAGACATTTCTTAACTCTGTTGCAAAATCAGCTGCCACAGCTCTGCGCTGCCGGGCATGGAAACCTCTCATGTATCCCCGCCTGTCACTTCTCTCCAGCAGCATCTCTATGCCATGGTAGCGGCGCTCCCGCCCCGACGATCGTAGCTGCTACTCCCGATCTGTTGTGCCTGGGCAGTCCCAGCCGCTCCTCCCTAACAAACTTGTGCTCTTCCTTTGGCTTGCCTTCCAGAGGGTCTTCACCGCTTCAATTTCAATCTGCAGGACATACACAAGTTGTAGACAAATCGATTGAAATAATATGCTAAGCCTTGGTCTCCATTGCCACTTTGTCAGCTTGTTGATATTAGAGGGAGGATCAATGGGGTGATTGGTACTTTCCCTTACAGCAGGTGGTGAAAAGCAACGAATTTTCTCAACCAATGAAGCTTTCTCTGTGGTGTCCAGGTTATGAACTCCTACAATTTCAGGTGTACTGCAATCCAGGAATGCAACAGGCCAGAACAATGGACGATGATGGTACTATGAGTGGCTAGGTATTGGCCTATTGTGGCAAGATGCCGGTGACTATGAGGTGTATAAAATCTGGATTTGTAAATGACCCAGGTTGCCTTGGGGGCCAAATGCTGCAAACAGGTCAAGGTTGGTTATATTTCTCCTTTATCATTTCTCTAGATAATCCTCTCTAGCAAGATCACTTAGGACGATATAATCTGCTATTTACTTTCTGTATGGTTCCAGTATGAGAAGATCACTTTAAGACAATATAACCAGCTACCCATGTGATTTACTTCCACTGCGTTTCAGCATGTTCAATCTCTGTACAAAGGCGCAAATGGACATATTTTGATTTGGCTACTTGGTGCTTTAATTGTTCTTACTGAATATTGGATCCTGGCACTTATGTTATCTACCTGTAGTATGTTTCTAGCTCGATGTCTACTGCTTCTCTTAAGGCCACAGTAGTTTCGATCGACACTATGTATATCTAAATAACAATTTCATTTGGATCACATAACATTCTTTTCCTGAAAATTCACATGGTTTATTGGACTTGAATTAGCATTGTGGTTCATGTGCACATTGTGCTTAGTTATCCTTTCGGTTATCACAAGTCGATGTGATAAACGCGTAGTATGCACTTCCATCTATACTTCTGATAATATTGGTGTCAAGTGGTATTAAAAGTCTGAAACTGCAATCGCATAGTTTAGGTTGTTCATACAAATCTGCATTTGGGCCTGTTTGCAAAATTTTACGAGTAGTAATTTGGAGAAGGAATGCAGTCCCTTAATCTAATAGCGATTTAACTTTTTTATGTGACATAGAACAGTCCTGTAACTTTGAAGACACCTCCAGATGTTGTGATTCTGCAAATTATCTGGTACATGCTCCTGCTTTTGCAATAACTCTATGATTGTCTATCAAGCTGCAAAAATGCTACGTGCCAAACATTTAATGTTCGGTAGTTAACTCTAAACATGATATCATTACGTTCTACACATGCATGTTTCTTTCATAAAAAGAAAATCAATAAAAAAAACCTGTATCTGATATGTTGTATTGGAACTAATAGTGTGAGGGAAGCAAAGCAAGTTTCTGTCAGGGAAGAAAACATTCTAAAACTTCTGTTTTCCATAAGTCAGTCAAAACAGAATATGTTTTCTGAGAATTATACTATTATTTATTCTGGAAGAAGGACGTGCTTCGTGACGTATGCATGCTAAATGTGAGTTGGATGTCGATGATTTCATTTTATTAGTTGTTCAGAAGAATAATGACAATAGTTGTCTTACTCCAATTCGTGAAGTAGAGTTTGTCATATAGGATCTTCTTATATGACAGAAGCTAAGGTCCATTGTCACTCGACACAGTCTCCCTGAAAGACAAATTCCAGTTTTAGAGTGTGGCAATGACGCAAATTCCTTGCTGCAATCATAGGAGATCCAGTCAGGCTACAAAGTTTTCCTGTATGGTGGTAGGGAAACATCGCCATTAGTTTGAATGATTTACCAGCTAGAAGGACTTCATAGAATTTTGCCAACATCATTGATGAAGATATAATTTTTCTTATTCATTTTTAGACAAGAAAGAACAATAGAGAATCTAAACCCTTGTCCTATAGTAGTACCCGCAGTACAACAAACCCCTATCTCTAACAGAAGATGAAAATGATTAGTTGTTTTTGTTGTAGGTTACCAAGAACAAGGGCATCATCAAACCAGATGTTGTATATTATCTGTCCATAATCTGGTTGTGTATCTTGCAAAACACAAGTGTGTGCATTGTAAACAAGAGAGACAGGGAGAATTGAGGGAAACGCCACGCTTGGGCGATCAGCTCATATTAGTATATATATCCATCATGTACAGATGCCTTGGGAAACAAGGACTTGACCCAGCCGTATCAATCATAGACAGAATACAATCCGATAATACGGCAAGGGCTGATTACATGCCAAATATACAGGATATTTACTTTAACATCCCCCCTCAGGCAGTGCGTCGGGAGGACGAACGCACAGGCTGTACCGAAAGTCCAAAAAGAGCTGAGACGGTAGACCCTTCGTCATGATGTCAGCGAACTGTTGAGACGATGGCACATGAAGAACCCGAATCTGCCCGAGAGACACCTTTTCACGAACAAAATGGATGTCAATCTCAATATGCTTCGTGCGGCGATGTTGCACAGGGTTGGAGGCCATGTAGACAGCACTGACATTGTCGCAAAAGACGATGGTCGCGGAGTGGAGGGGTCGATGAAGCTCATGAAGAAGCTGACGGAGCCAACAACACTCAGCTACAGCATGGGCCACTGCGCGATACTCCGCCTCGGCACTAGAGCGGGAGACTATAGCCTGGCGCTTGGAAGACCATGACACAAGGTTGTCCCCAAGGTAAACACAGTAGCCAGAAGTGGAGCGACGAGTGTTGGGACAACCTGCCCAGTCAGCGTCGGAGTAGGCCGTGAGAGACGTAGCCGGTGTCGAGTGGAGGCGAAGACCAAGATCCAATGTGCCCTTGACATAGCGAAGAATCCTCTTTACAAGGTTTAGATGCGGCTCCCGTGGTGCATGCATGTACAAACATGCCTGTTGTACAGCGTGAGCTATGTCAGGACGTGTCAGTGTCAAGTACTGAAGTGCACCGGCAAAACTGCGGTACTCCGTGGGATCGTCAACGAGAGGACCCTCATCGGCGGAGAGCTTGCAACGAGTGTCGATGGGGGTGGCACACGGGTTGCAATCAAGCATGCCGGCACGGTGAAGAAGGTCGATGGCGTACTGGCGTTGGGATAAAAGCATCCCCGATGACGAGCGAGAGACCGAAATCCCGAGGAAATAGGATAGATCCCCGAGATCCGTCATAGAGAACTCGCGGTGAAGCATGTCGGTGATGTGCTGTAGTAGATCCGAACTCGAAGCTGTGAGGATGATATCATCAACGTACAACAGTAGGTACGCAAGCTCATCGCCTTGTCGAAGTATGAAGAGAGAAGCATCACAAAGAGATGCGACGAAGCCGAGGCGATGAGCATAGTGGGCGAAGCGTTGGTACCATGCCCTCGGAGCCTGCTTGAGACCGTAGAGCGACTTGTGAAGGCGACACACGTGATGAGGACGAGCCGAGTCGATAAAGCCAGGGGGCTGCTCACAGTACACCACCTCGTCAATTGTGCCATGGAGAAAGGCATTTTTGACATCGAGTTGGTGAACCGGCCAGCCACGAGAAGCCGCGATGGTGAGGACGACGCGGATGGTGGCAGGCTTGACGACGGGGCTAAATGTCTCGTCAAAGTCGACGCCCGGCTGCTGAGAAAAGCCACGAACCACCCATCGAGCCTTGTAGCGAGCAAGGCCACCATCAGATGCGAACTTATGCTTGAAGATCCATTTACCTGAAACAACATTAGCACCAACCGGACAAGGAACCAGGGTCCATGTGCGATTATGAATTAGTGCATTATATTCATCAGCCATTGCACTACGCCAGTTAGGATCATGGAGGGCACCCCGGTATGTTTTAGGAATAGGAGAAATGGAGGTGTGAACAGCCGAAAGATTAAGACGATCAACCGGTTGGACAATGCCGTGCTTGAGGCGTGTCAGCATATGGTGTGTGTTGGTGGCTGGTTCGGTGCGAGAGACAGTACGTCCACGTTGGGTTTTTGGCTGGGTTTCTGGTGCAGCAGCTTGCGCCGGCGAAGCGACAGGTGCGGGAGAGTTGGCCGAGGTAGGCGAGGCATGCATAGGAGGAGAATCAGGTGCTGGTGAGTGTGGCTGATGCATGGGCGAGCTAGGACAGGAACTAGCACCTGAGCTAGGACATGCAGTAGTACGTGGATCAGTAGTACGTGCATGTGGTGCAACAGGAGCATGCGTGAGGGAAGGAGTGAATGGAGGTGGCTCGGTGGCTACTAAATCCAGAAGAAAGTCGAGAGATGTAGCGGAAGGAGCAGGGTTAATACTAGCAAACGGAAATGTATGTTCGTCGAAAATGACATGACGAGAAGTGATTATACGCCGACTTGAAAGATCAAGACAACGATAGCCACGATGTGAGGAGGGGTATCCAAGAAAAACACATGCAGTGGAGCGAGGGCATAATTTGTGTTTTGCTGTGGCAGATTGGTTTGGGTAGCAAAGGCATCCGAAAACACGTAGCTCGGCATAGGAAGCGGGCATGCGATAAAGAAGCTCGTATGGGATGGAAAACCCAATAGGCTGAGAAGGTCGTCGGTTTAGAAGATAGGTAGCAGCAGCAAGAGCTTCAGCCCAATAAGAGGAGGGCATGTGGGCTTGGAAGAGAAGTGTACGAGTAATATCATTGAGGGTGCGAAGAGCACGCTCGGCTTTTCCATTTTGTGGAGATGTGTAGGGACATGAAAGGCGAAGATGGATGCCGTGACCAGTAAAGAAGGTGGACAATGTGGAGTTGACAAACTCAGTGCCATTGTCGGCTTGCATGGCAACAACGGGAAGGTCAAACTGTGTGCGTGCAAATGCCACAAAGTTAGTAATCACAGTGGTTGCATCTGACTTATGGCGGAGAGGAAATGTCCACATGTAGTGGGAGTAATCATCGACAATAACAAGATAGTATTTTAAACCAGAATTACTCGGAATAGGAGATGTCCACAAATCACAGTGAATTAACTGAAAAGGCACCACACTAAAAGTTTTAGACCTAGAAAACGGCAAATGAACATGCTTGCCAAGTTGACACGCATGGCAGACTGAAACGGCTGCATTATTACAAGGAATAGCAAACTGTTTTGATAAATGTGACATAGCGTCACGACCTGGATGACCTAATCGACGATGCCATAGCTCGGTGGAGTCGGATGATGCGAGGAGTCCAAAAGTAGATGACGGGTTGGCGGCGGCGGAGACGGTGTAGAGAGGACCGGGACTATTGCAGCGTGTGATCTCGCGCCTGGTTCGAAGATCCTTGATGGAAAAACCAAGAGGGTCAAACTCCACAGAACAAGAATTATCGGTACTAAATTTGCGAGTAGAAAGAAGATTTTTAATAATATCAGGAACGACAAGGACATTATTGAGAGCAAAGGTACGTGCCGAAGTAGGCAAAGTCATGTGGCCGGTGGAGACAACGGGTAAAGTGACCCCATTGCCGACGGTGATATGAGAAAACGGAGGCGGTTTGGAAGGAAGAGAGATTATACCAGGGTTGGAAACCATATGGGAGGTGGCTCCCGAGTCCATGATCCATTCACCAGCGGATGAAGATGATGCAGCAGCATTATTTAGGGCAGCCATGAGCGCCGAGCAGTCCCAAGCTGGAGCGCCGTGGCTGGAGGGTGTACCCGGTGGCGGTGGGTCAGTGCCGTACGCCTGCCCATGGAGTGGAGCGAGCAGCGTAGTATACGCTTGCTGCTGGGGCGGCGCGTACGCAAACTGCTGTTGGGCAGGTACGTACGGGCGCTGGGGTGCAGCAGGCCGCGGTCCAAGAAGGCCTGCTCCACCAGCGGGGCGCCAGGAGACCGGCAGCGGCTGGGCCTGGCCCGTGTAGGGGTTGAAGCAGATCCACGGACCAGCTGCAGCGTGGGTACCGGAAGAGCCACCGCCGTTGTGGTTACGCTCGCCACCGTTGCCACGGTAGTGACCGACGCCCCCGTTCTTCTTCTTTTTCTGGAAGCGGCCGCCGTTGCCGCCGGAGTTGCGGTCACCTGAGGAGCGGTCTCCATTGTAGGCACCGCCAGAGGAGGCACCGGCGCCGTGGCCGTACATGGCGGTCTGCGGCGGTGGCGTAGGCATGGTGTGCGAGAGCTGCGTCTCACGAAGAAGAAGGAGAGACCTTGTCTGCAGGAACGTAGGGAACGGAACCTGCATGGTGACCAGAGTGGTGATGTCGGCGAAGCGAGAATTGAGGCCACGTAGGCACGTCAAGACCAAGGTCTGATCCGACACCGGCTGGCCGACGTCGCGGAGTGCATCAGAGAGGGATTTGAGCCGGTGACAATAGGCGGTGATGGTGAGATCGCCTTGGACGATGGCACGGAACTCCGCCTCGAGATAAACAGCGCGCGTCATCTGGTTGTCGAGGAACAAGTTCTGGATGAGCGTGTACGCCTCGTGCGCCGTCTGGTCTTCCGCCATGATAATATCCAGGATGTCGTCGCTAATGGAGCCGTACAACCACGAGCGGACGACGAAGTCCTCGCGGCTCCACTCTGGCGTGCGATCAGCAGCCGGAGTAGCGGCAGCTATATGGCCGATGAGGTCGTACTTGCCCAAGAGAACGGTGATCAGCATGCGCCACTTGGTAAAGTTCGACGCCTTGAGGTCGAGGACGACGGGGACATGGGTCTTGACGCTGGCCACATGCACTGCGTTGGAGGCCGGGGATGCAGGAGCCGTGACGGTGGTGAGGGCGCTGTTTGTGGCAGAGAGCTGAGATGGAGAGGTCATGGCGCCAAGAGCACCGGAGGTTTGGCCGGAGGAAGTCATGGCGTCTAGTTGCAGGCCGAAGGATCGAACTATGCAGATGCGATGCAGATGTAGTCTGATACCATGTAAACAAGAGAGACAGGGAGAATTGAGGGAAACGCCACGCTTGGGCGATCAGCTCATATTAGTATATATATCCATCATGTACAGATGCCTTGGGAAACAAGGACTTGACCCAGCCGTATCAATCATAGACAGAATACAATCCGATAATACGGCAAGGGCTGATTACATGCCAAATATACAGGATATTTACTTTAACATGCATGCTTGTAGGGGCAGAGCACGGTCTGCTTGTAGGGGCAGAGCACAGTCTTGCAAAACACAAGTGTGTGCATGCTTGGAGAGTCGAGTAATGTAATATTCTCTCTCTCTCTCTCTCTCTATATATATATATATGTGTGTGTGTGTGTGTGTCTATTTGAAATACTTGGGGTCTTTCTAACATGGATACTGTACATGTACGAGCTACAGGCCACTGTTGTTTATCATATGAACTGTAGATGTAGTGATTCTGAATTTTGTACCATGTCCTAAATTTCTTTATTTTAGCAGTGGTGATAATACTGATACATTGTGTTATCTAAAAATGTTGTCCTGACCTTAGATCGGGAAAATAGAATAAAAAGGTCAATTAGAGAATTGTTAGAATTGTGGATTGAATGTCAGTAATTTCTGTTTCTTTTTTGCAATTGAATGTTAGTGATGTTATATCTGTGTTGGATCTTGGCGAAAGATTACATGCAAAGTATACAAGTGAAAAACATAATTCATTTAGATGAGCTATTACTAGAGTAGATATACTTTTTTTGGCTGAAGTTAACACAGCCAAAAAATTTCTGGCCTCGGCAACTCCAAGGCAACAAACATGGATGTAAGCCTATTCAGAAGCGTTCAAGCTCCAGCTTCCTTGGAGTAGCTACACCATTTACGACGCGTTGATCAGCTTCCATGGGCTGAGGGGTTGCCACAAACAAAACGGAGGCAGACGACGGGGAGGTGGTCTACGTCGGGGTAGAGGGTGACCCTAGAAATAAGGCAATCGGTGTGGAAGAGGGCGTTGCTGGGGAGGTCAGCGGGAGGAGAGGGAGACAATGATGGATGGCACGACGAATAGAGGAAGGGGAGGGCTGGCGAGTGGGCGGTGTCGGGCTCGTTAGAAGGGGACACTGGCGACGTCATGGGAAGGCGCTTCAATAGGGTTCGTGAGAAGGGGAATTCACAACGAAGCGTCACATGACTTGGTGGTGGCATTCCAATGATTTCGGATTTGGGAAGCTAAGCTTTGGCAGCTTCACCAAATTGCACCGCAAGAAGCCTCCGCTTCGCATAATCGGCGAAGCACAGATTTGAGGAGATCCGAACAGTCTCTAAACTAAAATTCTCTTGGACAGCAATATATCAAACTAAAACAATACTGATGGATGTGCCTATCCTATCTATGGTTGAATATAATTTGATTTGTCTTAGTATCACCTCATGCTATCCATGCATTTCTGCTCGACCTTAAATATTGGTACTCTCTTAAATATTGTTTGCACGAGGTATTGGTGTTATCTTAAGTATCATGATGAAAAATGTTTGCTTATTCAAAAAATGTTCGAAATTTTGAAAACAATTTTTTGGGAAATCAGAGAATGTTCATGATTTTTTAAAAAGTTTGTGTATTAAAAATGTTAATGAAATTGAACAAAATTTTGCCAATTCAAAAATGAATGGAAAAAATATCAAAAACAATGTTCATCCATTCAAGAAATGTTCACTGATTCAAGATAATCGTTAAAAAAATGTTCACAATTTTTTATAAAATGTATGCAAACAGTATAAAATGTTCATGAGTTCAATAAACTTTGTTGATTTTAGAAATATTTGATAATTTGTAAAAGTGTTCACGAATTTGAAAAAGATCACGATTTCAAATATGCTCATGAGTTTAAAAATGTATTCATGATTTTACGAAATTGAGAGTGATAGTGTATCTCAGTGATGCAGCAAAATGTGATCATGGCCATTGAAGATTATGAATTTTTTTCCCGTTGCAACGCACGGGCCCTTTTGCTAGTATATATATGATAACACCTTAAGAGCTTATTCTGCACGTCAAATCGCCTTATTCTGATAACACTCTTCCGTCCCCCCGACCGGAACTAGATCCACCACCCCTGAGCCTCCATCGCCGCGCAACCCCACGCGCTCCTCCACCTTCTTCCCCGTCGGGGCCATCGTGCCACCAGAACCACCGCTCCCCCACCTTCTTCTCTGCCGGGGCCCCCGCGCCACCAGAAACCCCGCTCCCCACCTTCTTCCTGGCACCGACGCCGCCAGATCTCTCGCGCCCCGGCCACCGTGGCTCCAACCACCGTCTCCCCGCTCTGCCCCCCCTGGCCACCAGCACTTCCTTCGTGCAACAAGGGTAGCCGAGCACCGCATCCGGCCGTGGGTTCACGACGAGAACCCACCGGATCCGGCCTCCCAGATGGCTGCGGCCGTGGGGCGTCGAGGTCACCGTGGCCCTCTCCTCCCCAGATCCGGTGAGCCCCTCATGGACCTCTCCTCCCTAGATCGTGCGCCGACGGTGACATCCAACGAGTCAGGGCGGACCTCATCCGGCTTCTTCCCCCGCCGGCGCCGCAGCTGGCCGCACCTCCTAGTGCCCCTCGGGCTGGTCTCCCGCCGCCCCTGCCCGGCATCACCCATTCCCCACGCCCGGATCCGCCATTCGTCCTCGATCTGGATCAAGTCGACGACGAGCCCTCTCCTCGTGGCGGTCTCCGGCGAGACCCTCATCTGCGCCACCCGTAGGTACTCGGGTGCCACCCCACCACGTGCAGCTTGGTCGCGGCCCCCGTGCAGCTCGGTCGCGCCGCCGCCGCCGCCCCAGCGCTGCACCTCCCTGACCAGCGCCGTTGCCGCCACTCCAGCCTTACGCCTCGCTGCAATCCGCCCTCCTCCACGTCGACCCCTGGATCTGACGACCGAGCCGCCACACGAGTCAAACAGGTGAGCCGCTCCTCCGCCCCGCAGTCTCCGATTGCCATTCTTGCAAATTGCAATCTTCCTCCACCGGCGCTTTGCAGGCACCGCCGTGACCCTCTTCATTCCCTGATCCAACTTCCAAGGAGCAGCAGGGTGTCACCGATAGCCTCCTCATCTCCTCTTACTCGAGCTCGGGCCGGCACCTAGCTCGGCCACACGCCGACGCTTCCCAACCCTCCACACGTGCCTCCCTGCCAGCCTCGGACCTTACCTCGCCACCAACGGGCGCAGCAGCCCCCCTGGTATACAGCAGCGGGTCCTCCCTGGCCCCGATGGCAGCGACAATGTCAACAGTAGACCCCCTGTGCAGTTCACGCGATGCACCCCTGTGGTGCGGAGCTCATCTGCGTGTCGTTTGCTTCCCCCATCGCATGCGTGCAGTGCGGTTCGTATGGTGATGTAGCTCACCGCTTGGTGCTCCAATGCAGTTAGACTGCCGGTGGTGTTCACCAATTTCGCCTCCCACACGACCTGCTCACTTCACACAAGCGACGTGCGCAAGCACCTCACTATCTAGACCAAGTGGACTCAGACTGCAGATGGAAGTGGATTCAAGTGGGACTAACTAGTCCATCCCACTTAATTTGCTTTAGTGGAATCCCATTGGATAGGGAAAAAGTTAATCGGGCTATCCCACTTAGCCCGTTGGGATCCCATCTTGCCCTATTAAGCTAGCCAACTGCACAGTAGAGCACGGTGCCACAGCATGCTCCCGCCGCTGCCGCCGATTGATGGCCGTCGCCGCTGCTGCACCCCTGTTTCTTCTTCCTGGCACCAGGCCGCAAGGATTAGTGGGCAGCTTCTTGGCCATGGAAGCAAGATCTGGCGGATGTCGGGCTGCAGGCAGGTCTGCTGATTGGTTATGGCCGCCAAGAGGAACGTCATGTGGTGCTCCATGGTCGGTCGCCTGGCCGTGGAGGCGACTGCAGGTCCGAAGTGCTGGGCAATGTCAGGTCTCAACTCTCACACACATGAAGAACAGAGGAGTCGTGTGTTTCTGGCAGCTCTAAACATGCTGCAATATTTTCTTCTCTACTTCTATTTTCAACACCAATGGAAAGGGAGAGCTAGTCACCGGACTACATATGCTTGCACTGCGGTCGTCGATGCTGACTTGCACCGTTGCACAGCGCGCACACACACTATAGTGGGCTCGTGCAGTGCTAACTAAAACGAAAGAAGCAAAATTACAGAGAACAGAGGAGTAAGGGTGACACTGTAATGTGGACTCGGCAGATGGATGCTAAACTAGTGCGTACTGGAGTATTATGTTTCAATCTTCCATTTGCTAAATGGGATCCCACTTGAGCCCATATAATTTATGCATGTTTTGATGGGGTGTCGAGTTACTCCCACTAAACATAGTGGGATCAGGTGGGTTGGAGGTGGGACTCCCATGTATTGTCCCACCTGCAGCCTGAAAGTGGACTGAAGTTCACAAACAAATATGATTGAAGTTCCCAAAAAAGCTGTTAGAGAAACTTGTTAAAAAAGTAAGGTGCTCGTGAAGTTCAGTTTATTATTTCGAGACAAAGTGTAGTTTACTTGGTCAACTTGCCTTGTCGATTCAGAATTTGGCTTCCTTGTGTGCGCCAGCCGAAGAATTTATGTATGATATACCTTTTGTTCCAATCCGAGCTGACCGCTAGATTTGTGCTTCTTTGTCTTTGATTTCTGTTTGTTTTGCAGAAACCGATGAAAAGGATTCCTGGGCTAGTGCTCATCAGTCTTGGGTGACTAGGTGATCTCACTCCCCTATAAATTTTTCACCGTTTCCTACCTATGGCTATGGTAATTCCTCCATGAAACCACCTGACTTCAGGTTGCCCTGCCCACCATGCAGTTTTGCGCACGTAGGAGTGCAGCTTGACCAACGGGACGTGCAATTTGGCCCATGGCGTCGACGGTTTTCCGGTGAACTCGCGTGTGCACGGGCAGTTCCCTTGGACTATGCACACGTGGTCGTTTTTATGAGGGGTTCACTGTGTATGTTGGAGAGGTTCGCTCCTCCATGGGGGTCATCTTTTTAGGTAGTTCACTTCCTGAATTGTTTTAACACTCTTTTGTTTTTGTTTAAATCCGGTCTAGTGCAGTTCGTTTGTCATGTTGGATATGTTCATTTTCATGAAAAAAATAAAAGGTTGATGCAGCCCACTTCGAGGAGTCTTGTGGTTCACCGCATTCAATAAGGAAGAAACAGAGTGTCTTTATCAGATAGATGTGGCTTTGAAGCTCACTTTGTTGTCTCATGCAGTTTGTTATAATACTCCTCCGTGGTTTGCTTGGTAAATAGGAAAAATATATATCTCAAAGAAGATCGCTTTTCATTATATGTACTTCACTTGTTCAGTCCCTGCGGTCCATTCGCTCGGTCTACGCACGTAAAATGAGTTTAGTAAAAACTCAAGCGGTTCACTTTCGGTAGTGACACGACCCGTTTACGGTAGTCTCGAGGTTCACTTTTCATAGTATTGCGGTTCACCAACGTTCGACATGAAGTGCACTACACCTTGTTTGCGAAAATTTACGTCCCACAAAAAAAATCATTCAGTGCACTTGCCCATCTAATGAAGTGCGGTATTTCGTCTGAAGCAGTGCGTTCTTCTTTCCCCTTCCGAGATAAAAATACTTGTCTAAATCAGTGCGTGCTTCTTTCCCGTCCGAGAAAAAACACGTCTAAACAAAAAGAAATCATGCAGTGCACTTACCCATCTAATGAAGTGCGGTATTTCGTCTGAAGCAGTGTGTTCTTCTTTCCTCGTCCGACGAAAAATATGTTTAAACAAAAAGAAACCATGCAGTGCACTTGCCCATCTGATGCAGTGCGGTATTTTGTCTAAAGCAATGCGTTCTTCTGTCCGATGCAGTACATACGACGATTTTGGTCTCGCGAAGAACAGTGTTCGCTTTTCGGTAAAATCGAAACTGCTCTTAAACCGTAAGGAATTAGAGAGAGTGTTCTACATGAAAAAGTTGCGTCTCGTCGATATCTTTCCAACGGCGTATGATTTGAATCATTCTGACCAGCCGTTTGTAAAAATTTCACGAAAAAACAGCCACTGTCTCTCGAAGTCAGTCGCATGATTTTCAAAATTAACTAAAAACTGTAAGGAATCTCAAAACCATTTCAACATATCAAAGTTGCGCCTTGTCCGTAGCTTTCCAACGGCGTATCATACGTCTCGTTCCGACAAACGGTTAGAAAAGTGGAGCAAAAACAGTACCGAAAATTTCAAAAAATTTGAAAAACAGAGTTCCACGATTTAGTAAATTTGAAACTGCTCTTAAACCGTAATGAATTAGAGAAAGATTTATATATGAAAAAGATGCGCCTCGATGATATCTATCCAACGGCGTATCATTTGCTTCATTCCGACAAGAGGTTTAGAAAACAACACGAAAAAACGCTCGCTGCCACTCGTCATCCGCCGCACCATTTTCAAAACTGCTCTTAAACCGTGTGGAATCTCGAAAAGTGTTCAACATGTCGAAGTTGCGCCTAATCCATAGCTTTTCAATGGTATATTACACGCCTCATTCCGATAAACGGTTAAAAAATTAGAGCGAAAACAGTACCGAAAAAATAACGCGTTTAGTTTTTTCCGACGAGAAGTTCACTAGTCTCTATTGCATTGCTCGTCGTCCAGAAGATGCAGTGCACGTGCGTTCAGCGTGCAGTGCGGAAGTGGTGTGCAGAGTAGTTATTCTGCTAATATTAGCAGAATAGACCGTATATATATATATATACTCCCTCCGTTCCTCAATATAAGGTGTATTATTTTTTCAAAAAGTCAAACTTCTCTAAGTTTGACCAAGTTTATAGACAAAAATATCAATATCTAGAATACCAAATCATTATCACTAGATTCATCATGAACTATATTTTTACATTTTATATATTTAGTATTATAAATCTTCATATATTTTGCTGTAAACTTGGTCAAACATAGATAACAGTTGACTTTTTAAAAAACTAATACACCTTATATTTAGGAACGGAGGGAGTATATATATATATATATATATATATATATATATATATATATATATATATATATATATAGGACACCTCTTTTATACTCCCGGGTGTACATACTCCCACCTATTAACAGTTTTTTTAATTGGATATTCCCGTGGATAAGTAGCACACCGGCCGATTGGTAGAAATTAACTGTAGCCAATTTTTTAGGGTCCACGGAACTACTTTCTTCGAGCGTGCATGCATGTGCTTCATCCTAGAATTAAGGGATCAAAAACCAGATATCCTTTTTCACGAAAAAAAACCCAGCTACCTTTGTCTACACGTGTGTTCCATTCATATACTCCAAGTTTTCTTCAGAAGCCATTCATATAGTCCATAGAAGAATATATCTTCGACTTGAAAGGAAGTAGTATAAGTACGTTCGAAGTATACGAATTTGCTGAGCTTGCATGCATTGTTTATTTCATATAGTATGTCATACATATATACTAATTTTTATGAAGTATATACTATTTCTTGAGGGAGCACACATATACCACATTTTTGGGATGAAGTATATACCACTTCCTTGTGAACTTGTGATGGATATACCATATATTATGGGTTGGAGTATGTACCATATATTTTGTGATGGAGTATATATCATTTTTTGGTCATGGGTATATTTTTTGGCATGGAGTACATACAATTTTTTTTGTTGGAATATATACCACATCTTTTCAATGCAGTGTATGCCTTATTTTCTCTGATGAGTACATACAAATTTATGATGAGTATATTCATTACAATGGAGTATATACCATATCTTTTAAATGAGGTATATACACTATTTTAGCGATGGAGTGTACATAGTAACCTAAAAACAAGTATAATTTAATTCTAAAAGAAGTAGAACAAAATAAAAAAGTATAATTCATTATGAATGCTGCCATTTTCCCACTCAAATACAACACTTAAAGCTATGTATGTGTATCACATGCGACATCGATCAATCTTGGCCGGAGTTCCACGGTGGCGTAGACCGCGGAGTGTTTTGAATCATAAGTATTTTGGGTAGCATCCGTCGATCTTGATTAGAGTTTCACGTTGGCCTGTGAAGATGACTCGCCAATCTGGTTCAGATGAGGTGAAGCTTCAACGTAGTCATGTGGAGCATTGGAGCGGACGTCATCTAGATCCATCACGAATAGTATAAATTAATTAGTACTACTCCCTCTTTTTCGGTTTACAGGGCGTGCGCGTACCCCTAGATCGTCAATTTGACCAACTTAATACAAGTCATATATTACAAAAAATATATCAATATAAACTTCAGATGTTCTATTTTCAAAAGATATAATTTTTATGTTACATAGTTTATATTAGGGTGATCAAATTGGCAACCGAGGTATACGCGTAGGACTTGCAAACTGAGAGGGAGGTAGTACAAGGGATGCAAGTAATCACATTATGCATTCTTGTGTAGGAATTAATCGTCAGACATGCCATGCCTTGCCATGATACATGCCGATATGAATAACATGCATGCGAGGCGCTCCATCGTGCATCATGATCCAGGTCCATACCTCGGCGGCTTCTCGTCTCCATCGGCGAATGGCCGCCAGATGCATCCGCCTCCATCTTCTAACTGCCACGCGTCGAGTCATCGCCAGCTGCATCCTGTCTCCCCTATCGAGCCGCCGCCGGTCACTTCTTGTCTCCTAGTCCAGATCAATGTGCTCATCAAGTCTTGTTTGTAACGTGAATGCTTTAATGGAAGAAGAAGAAACAAATATCGTAATATGCAGCCAACAATTGCACGTGGCTTATCCCTATTAATATGGAACAACTTTTCAAACGCTATGTGATCTCTTCTCTTCCTACGACAGTACCATATATATTTAAATAACTAACTAACATATTAAGCGCTAAACAGGTTTTGTTAGTGAGAGTCAAAACACATCGGTGGGAATAAAAGGCTACACGTGGCCTAGGAGTATGTACTCCTAGGTGTACCAACCCATTTTCCTATATATATATATATATATATATATATATATATATATATATATATATATAAAGGAGCAGAAATCTTTGTTGTGTTTTCGAAAGTATATATAAACAATGATGTATATAGAATTTTATTTCAATCAAAAATGGATCATGCCCGAACAAAAATAGAATACAAAATAGACTGGAATTGAGTTGGCACGGTAAACGTGCAAGCTTTTTCTCAAAAAATTGAATGAAGCGGCCAAGCTCGCAGTAACCGCCCGAAACCAAAATATGGGAGATGGAAATTACCGCCTGTCCCTGACACGCAACATATGTCAGCTCGATTTCAATAGGTCTTGATAGGGGTAGCTGTGCAATAGGTCCCTCTCACCCGGATTCATACACGGTGGGCGCCAAAACAACTCTCCTCGGCCAAAATCTCCAGCGGCAAGTATTTGGTGTATGCGAGATTACCGTCCTATCCCCAACCGACTATTATTGCTGTGATGTAGGAAATTTTAGACGGGGGCTAAGTTTGTAAATTTCCTCGAATTTGAGACAAGCGCACCCTGAAGGCATGGTTCCTCCTTCCTCTCTCCCTCCATTTCCCCATTCGTGCTTTGCGGGCACCATAACATCCTCTCCACCCCAGCCTCCTCCGTCCGCCACCCCATCCACCGCCGTCCTCCACCACCATGCCGAAGCTGATACCCCGACGTCGTCGTCCATTACAAGAGATCGACCTCTCTCCCCCACTGCTTCGGACCAGGATCCTTGCATCCCGACCTCTCACTTCATCTTGGTCGTCGTCCACCTTGCCAACACTGCTCCTACGACCCTCTTGTCCATCGCGGCGGGATGTTTCCCCGCCTCCACCGTCTACCCTCCTAGATCTGCTTCCATGTCGCTGACGGCCATCGCTACCGCATCACCATCAAATTCTCATCAGATGCATACACGGCGTTGCACCAGAGGCGGTACTTGATGAGGATACAGACCCAGGGTAGGGTCATAGACCTGACCTATACACCCTACCCAAGGTCACTACCCTAGAAGCAAAGAAGTCCAAGAGACAACAAAGAATCCCCAGTCAAAGGTGTCGAGTGCAATCCACTCGACAAATCATATCACTCGGGTACCCCTCCTTCCTGATGTCACTCGACCATACAAGAAACCACTCGACCTACTGAAGACCAGGAGTCACTCAGCACTGCAACGGTCAGATGTTCACCCCGTAGTCTTTAAGGTCATTAATAGCACTTATGGATGGCGTTATCAGTAACGCCCCATATTTATGTACATTGAACCCCTTGTAATGGAGGATGGTTGGGGTCCTGGCGCACTCTATATAAGCCACCCCCCTCCTCTGGCACAAGGGTTTGCACCCCCTGTAACACCACACGCATATAATACAATCGACCGCCTCCGGGCACCGAGACGTAGGGCATTTACTTCCACTATGAAGGGCCTGAACTCGTAAATCTTGTGTGTACAACTCCACCATAGCTGAGATCTTGCCTCTCCATACCTACCCCCTATTCTACTACCAGTCTTAGGACCACGACAGTTGGCGCCCACCTTGGGGCAGGTGTCTTAGCGACTTGTTGGTGAAGTTGCGATTTTTCTGATCCCCATCATCATGGTTTCCGGCGGTGGATTGGCTGAGGGCCACGAGATCCGTCTCAGTACGCTCGTCTTCGTCGCCCGACGACTCCGCCTAGCTTCAGGAATCTCCCCTAGACATCGAGGCGCTCCCCGTTGATGACCCACAAGTGTAGGGGATCTAGCGTAGTCCTTTCGATAAGTAAGAGTGTCGAACCTAATGAGGAGCAGAAGGAAATGATAAGCGGTTTTCAGTAAGGTTTTCTCTGCAAGCACTGAAATTGTAGGTAATAGATAGTTTTATGATAAGATAAATAGTAACAAGCAACAAGTAAATAAAGTAAATAAAGTGCAGCAAGGTGGCCCAATCCTCTATGTAGCAAAGGATAAGCCTGGACAATTTCTAATAATGAGAAATGAGCTCCCGAGGACACATTGGGAATTATCGTCAAGCTAGTTTTCATCACGCTCAAATGATTCGCGTTCGGTACTTTGATAATTTGATATGTGGGTGGACCGGAACTTGGGTACTGCCCTAACTTGGACAAGCATCCCACTTATGATTAACCCCTATTGCAAGCATCCGCAACTACAAAATAAGTATTACGGTAAACCTAACCACAACATTAAACATCTGGATCCATATCATCCCCTAACATCAGAAGCCAAAATCGAAAAAGATGTCTGCATGTTTACAGATAGAGGTGTCGATAAAAATAAAATACAGACATGAGGGCATCATGATTAATCTAATAACAGCAACATATATAAATTTTGTCATATGATTTCCTATGCTCAAGTAACAAGGAATTCACAATATCAAGTATGGTTCAAAAACTTCATTGGGGACTAATAAACTATAATCTGAGTCATTGAAGCAATTGCAATTTATCGTAACCTCAGAAAGAGTCAATAATAGAGCTTTTCAACAAGCTCACATACTCAACCATCTTGTAGTCTCCTATAATTGCTAACACTCATGCAGTACTTGTGGTTATAGAGTTTCAGCCGGATACTGAGAAAGATAGGGGCTTATTGTGTTGCCTCCCCACGCATTCACCTTTAGGTTATGTCAACAATAATAGCCCATTCTAACTTACATCCAATTGGATATATATATCATGATCTTTCAAACACGAGGAGCTTTCCAAAGGATAAAATAAAAAGGGAAAGGTGAGGATCACCTTGACTCAAGCATAAAGTAAAAACATAAAGTAAAAGATAGGACCTTCGCAGAGGGAAGTAGAGGTTGTCATGCTCGTTTAGGGTTGATGCATAAAATCTTAATGCAAACGAACATCACTTTATATTGGCCCTTGTATGTGGACCTTTATTATGCAGTCTGTCGCTTTTATTACTTCCACAACAAGTTCGTACAAAGATTATTTTCTCTGCACTAATAAGTCATACATATTTAGAGAGCAATTTTTATTGCTTGTACCGATGACAACTTACTTGAAGGATCTTACTCAATCCATAGGTAGGTATAGTGGACTCTTATGGCAAAACTGGGTTTAAGGATATTTGGAAGCACAAGTAGTATTTCTACTTGGTGCTAGGAATTTGGCTAGCATGAGGGGGGAAAGGCAAGCTCAACATATTTGGAAGGTCAATGACAATATACTCTAACTGAGATGTCAGAAAACATAAACCATTACGCTGTCTTCCTTGTCCAACATCAACTCTTTTAGCATGTCATACTTAGTGGGTGCTTCACAATCATAAAAGATGTCTAAGATAATATATCTATATGTGAGCCCCTCTTTCCTTTTCACTTTCTATTAATTGCAATGATGACCAAGGCTACGTTCATCGACTCTCAACAATTTTTATGCCTCATACTTTCTATATGTGAAGTTATTACTATCCATAAGATCAATATGAACTCTTTTATTCTTTCTACTTTCTCAAGATCATATCACATAGAAAAGCCCTTGACTCAACACTAAACTTTATTATAGATAGCACACGGACTTGATTACATAAAGAGATCACAAAGCAAAACTCAAACTACTTGATATCAAGACTTCAAACTACTAGATCAAGATAGTACTAAAAGGATCAAACTAAATAAAGCGGTAAAGATAGGAGTGTGATGGTGATACGATACTGGGGCACCTCCCCCAAGCTTGGCAGTTGCCAAGGGGAGTGCCCATACCCATGTGATTATGTCCTCGAAGGTGATGGAGGTGGTGATGATGATGGTGGATAATCGCCCATTGAGCGTAAAAGTTCCTCCAACTTGCGGATAATGCCCTTAAGCCCAGCAATATGATCCTTCAACAGAATATTCTCCTGTGTGAGATACTTGTCCTGTATGCGGGCTAACTCAATCATCTTGAAAGTTTCAATCTCTGTTGGAGTAAAGAGGTTAGGTAAAGTTTGAGGGATATCTTCTTCTTTCACCGCCGGAGCTTGAACCTCCATGGCTTCCTTGATCCCTTCATCCTTGTTGATATCTTCTGGTTCTTCTCTTTTCAGCTCTATCTTCAAAAGACAAGCATACTTGTCTTCATTGTTGGAGGAGGGTGAAGTCATGGTGCTCTAAACCTGAAACCGAAACAGCTCGAAACGAAACATAGGATATTTGCATGATACGGTGGTCAAAACCTTCGGGAGTATATATAATGAATTTTAACCGACCAAAATACATAACGTGAAAGAAAACAGGGTCCGGGAGGCACACGAGGTGCCCACAAGACAGGGGGCGCGCCCTCCACTCTCGTGGGAGCCTCGTGTCCCTCTTGGACTACTTCTTTCTTACTAAAATTCTTAAATAATCCAAAACTAATAAAAATTGCTATTGGAGTTGTTTTGGAGTCGGTTTACTTACCGTACCACATACCTATGCCTTTTCGGTGTCTGGAACGTTCTGGAAAGTGTCCCTTATGTATTCCTCAGGGGTTACAGTTTCAATAATATTAGTTTCAACATTGATAGGATTACCTGAAATATAGTGTTTAATTCTTTGACCGTTTACCACCCTCGGATTCGTGCCTTCGAAGTTGTTGATTTTTATAGCACCAGAACAGTAGACCTCCTCGATAACGTAGGGACCTTCCCATTTTGAGAGAAGTTTTCCTGCAAAAAATCTTAAGCGAGAGTTAAATAATAACACATAATCTCCTACGTTAAACTCACGCTTTTGTATCCTCTTATTATGCCAGCATTTGACTTTTTCTTTGAAAAGCTTGGCATTCTCATGTGCTTGGGTTCTCCATTCATCAAGTGAGCTAATATCAAATAACCTCTTCTCACTGGCAAGTTTGAAGTCATAATTGAGCTCTTTAATAGCCCAATATGCCTTATGTTCAAGTTCAAGAGGTAAATGACACGCTTTTCCATAAACCATCTTATAAGGAGACATACCCATAGGATTTTTGAATGCAGTTCTATAGGCCCATAATGCATCATCAAGTTTTTTGGACCAATTCTTTCTAGATCTATTCATAGTCTTTTGCAAAATTAATTTGAGCTCTCTATTGCTCAACTCTACTTGACCACTAGACTGCGGATGATAAGGAGATGCTATTATATGATTGACATCGTACTTAGCAAGCATCTTACGGAAAGCACCATGAATAAAATGTGAACCACCATCAGTCATAAGATATCTAGGGACTCCAAACCTCAGAAAAATAACTTCTTTAAGCATTTTAATAGAAGTGTTATGATCAGCACTACTAGTTGGAATAGCTTCTATCCACTTAGTAACGTAATCAACAGCAACTAAGATATGTGTATAACCATTAGAGGCAGGAAAAGTTCCCATGTAATCAAAGCCCCAAACATCAAACGGTTCAATAACAAAAGAGTAATTCATAGGCATTTCTTGTCGTCTACTAATGTTACCTATTCTATGACATTCATCATAGGATAAGACAAACTTACGAGCATGTTTGAAAAGAGTAGGCCAATAAAAACCAGATTTTAGTACCTTGTGTGCAGTTCTATCTCCAGCGTGGTGTCCTCCATAAGATTCAGAGTGACACTTACGTAGAATTTGTTCCTGTTCATGCTCAGGCACACAACGTCTAATAGCACCATCTACTCCTTCTTTATAAAGGTGTGGATCATCCCAGAAGTAATGTCTTAAATCATAAAAGAACTTTTTCTTTTGCTGGTATGTGAAACTAGGCGGTATAAATTTAGCAACAATGTAATTAGCATAATCAGCATACCAAGGAGCAGTACGAGAAGCATTGACGACCGCTAATTGTTCATCAGGGAAGCTATCATTAATAGGCAGTGGGTTATCAAGAACATTCTCTAACCTAGACAAATTATCTGCAGCGGGATTCTCAGCTCCTTTTCTATCAATAATATGCAAGTAAAATTCTTGGAGCAAGAGAACCCATCTAATAAGTCGAGGCTTAGCATCTTTCTTTTCCATAAGATATTTAATAGCAACATGATCAGTGTGAATAGTAACTTTGGAATCAACAATATAAGGTCTAAACTTATCACATGCAAACACAACTGATAAGAACTCTTTTTCAGTAGTAGCGTAATTTTTCTGAGCAGTATCAAGAGTCTTACTGGCATACTGGATAACATTCAATTTCTTATCAACTCTTTGCCCAAGAACATCACCTACATCATAATCACTAGCATCACACATAATTTCAAAAGGTAAATTCCAATCAGGTGGCTGAACAATAGGTGCAGTGATCAAAGCTTTCTTAACTGTTTCAAAAGCTTCTACACAATCATCATCAAAGACAAAAGGGATATCTTTATGCAATAAATTAGTCAGAGGCCTAGAGATTTTAGAAAAGTCCTTAATGAACCTCCTATAAAAACCGGCATGACCAAGGAAACTTCTTATACCTTTTATGTCCTTGGGACATGGCATCTTTTCAATAGCATCAACTTTGGCTTTATCAACTTCAATACCTCTCTCGGAGATCTTGTGCCCCAAGACAATGCCTTCATTAACCATAAAGTGATACTTTTCCCAATTTAGGACGAGACAAGTGTCTTCGCATCTCTGCAAAACTCGATCAAGGTTGCTCAAACAATCATCAAAGGAGGATCCATAGACGAAGAAGTCATCCATGAATACATCACAAATCTTTTCACAAAAATCAAAGAATATAGCCATCATGCATCTTTTAAAGGTAGCAGGTGCATTACATAAACCAAAAGGCATATGTCTATAAGCAAAAGTACCAAAAGGGCAAGTAAATGTAGTTTTAGATTGATCCTTCGCTGACACAGGTATTTGAGAGAAACCAGAATAACCATCTAGAGAGCAAAAATGTGTGTGTTTGGATAGCCTTTCTAGCATTTGATCAATAAAAGGTAAAGGGTAATGATCTTTCTTAGTAGCTTTATTCAACTTACGGAAATCAATTACCATCCTATAACCTGTAATAATTCTTTGCGGGATCAATTCATCCTTATCATTAGGAACGACGGTAATACCTCCCTTTTTAGGGACACAATGGACAGGGCTTACCCATTCACTATCAGCAACGGGATAAATAATACCTGCCTCAAGGAGCTTTAGTATCTCCTTTCTTACCACTTCCTTCATCTTGGGATTTAATCGTCTTTGAGGATCTCTAACTGGTTTGGCATCTTTCTCCACTGAAATCTTGTGTTGACATAATGTGGGACTAATGCCCTTAAGATCATCCAGAGTATATCCAATAGCTGCACGGTGCTTCTTCAGAGTTTTCAATAATATTTCTTCTTCTTTCTCTGAAAGGTTAGCACTAATAATAACAGGATATATTTCTTTTTCATCAAGATAAGCATACTTAAGATTATCAGGTAATGGTTTAAGTTCAAACATGGGATCACCCTTGGGTGGAGGGGGATCCCCAAGAATTTCAACGGGAAGGTTATGTTTCAGCATAGGTTCCTATTTAAGGACACTTCATCTATTTCTTCCCTTTCCTTCATAAACATATCGTTTTCATGGTCTAGCAAATATTGTTCTAAAGGATCAGTTGGAGGAACAACAATGGAAGCAAGACCAATAATCTCATCCTTACTAGGTGGTTCCCTTTCACAAGGTTGTCTACTAAACTTAGCAAAATTAAACTCATGAGACATACCATCTATGCCAACAGTAACAAAATTCCTTTCACAATTAATCTTGGCACTAGCAGTATTCAAGAAGGGCCTGCCAAAAATAATGGGACAAAAGGCATCTTGTGGGGTAGCAAGAACAAGAAAATCAGCAGGGTATTTAACCTTCCCAAACAAAACTTCAACATCTCTAACAATCCCAATAGGTTTAATGGTATCCCTATTAGCAAGCTTAATAGTAACATCAATGTCTTCTAGTTCAACGGGTGCAATGTTGTGCATAATTTCTTTATAAAGATCATAAGGTATCGCACTAGCGCTGGCACCCATATCACATAAGCCATGGTAACAATGATCTCCTATTTTAACAGAAATAACAGGCGTGCCTACGACAGGTCTATGTGTCTTAGTATCAGGTTTTGCAATATTAGCAGTCTCACCCAAGAAAGAAATAACATGCCATCTAAGTCCTCATCCAAGAGATCTTTAACCATAGCAATACTAGGTTCAACATTAATTTGCTCAGGAGGTGTATAAGTCCTAGTATTACTCTTACGAACAACAGTCGAAGCTTTAGCATGATCCTTTATCCTAACAAGGAAAGGAGGTTTCTCAACATAAGCAGTAGGAACAATATGATCACTATAGGTAATAGTCTTTTCTTCGAATGTAATAGGTGCAACTACTTTCACTTCAACAGGAGAATTATATTTAAACCACTTCTCCTTAGGGAGATCAACGTGAGTAGCAAAAGATTCACAAAAGTAGCTACTATCTTAGAGTCAAGTCCATACTTAGCGCTAAATCCACGAAAAACATCGGTATCCATAAATAATTTAACACAATCAAACTTAGGTGTCATACCTGACTCCTTACCATCATTGGAACCCCAATCTTCAGAGTTGCGTTTAATTCTTTCCAATAAGTCCCATTTGAAATCAATAGTCTTCAGCATATAAGGACCAGCACAGGAAGTATCGAGCAGGTTGCGATTATCAAGAGAAAGCCGAGCATAGAAATTCTGAATAATCATTTCCCGAGAGAGCTCATGATTGGGGCATGAATATAACATTGACTTAAGCCTCCCCCAAGCTTGAGCGATGCTTTCTCCATCGCGAGGCCAGAAATTATATATGTAATTACGATCACGATGAACAAGATGCATAGGATAGAACTTCTGGTGAAATTCCTACTTCAATCGCTTATAATTCCAAGATCTTGTATCATCACATAGCCTATTCCATGTCATTGTATCTCCCTTCAAATATAAAGGGAAGACCTTCCTTTTGACAACATCATCGGGAATACTTGCAAGCTTAAATAATCCACAAACTTCATCCACAAAGATAAGGTGTAAATCGGGATGCAATGTTCCATCTCCTCCAAATGGATTAGCTAGAAGTTTCTCTATCATACCCGAAGGAATCTCAAAGTAAATACTTTCATCAAGTTTAGTAGGTTGAGGAGCAACTCTTTGCTCTTCTGGTTGGGGTGAAGATACCCCAAACAAGCCTCTCAAAGGATTAGTTTCCATAGTGAGAAGTAACAGAAAATTTCAGCACACTATATAAATGTTTCCTTACCAAGTTCCACTCACCAAAAGCGCTACTCCCCGGCAATGGCGCCAGAAAAGAGTCTTGATGACCCACAAGTGTAGGGGATCTATCATAGTCCTTTCGATAAGTAAGAGTGTCGAACCCAATGAGGAGCAGAAGGAAATGATAAACGGTTTTCAGTAAGGTTTTCTCTGCAAGCACTGAAATTGTAGGTAATAGATAGTTTTGTGATAACATAAATAGTAACGAGCAACAAGTAAATAAAGTGCAGCAACATGGCCCAATCCTTTATGTAGAAAAGGATAAGCCTGTACAATTTCTAATAATGAGAAAGGAGCTCCCGAGGACACATTGGGAATTATCGTCAAGCTAGTTTTCATCACGCTCAAATGATTCGCGTTCGGTACTTTGATAATTTGATATGTGGGTGGACCGGAACTTGGGTCTACCCTAACTTGGACAAGCATCCCACTTATGATTAACCCCTATTGCAAGCATCCGCAACTACAAAAGAAGTATTAAGGTAAACCTAACCACATCATTAAACATATGGATCCATATCAGCCCCTAACGAAGCAACGCATAAACTAGGGTTTAAGCTTCTGTCACTCTAGCATCCCATCATCTACTTATTACTTCCCCATGCCTTCCTCTAGGCCCAAATAATGGTGAAGTGTCATGTAGTCAACGTTCACATAACACCACTAGAGGAAAAGACAACATACATCTCATCAAAATATCGAACCAATACCAAATTCACATGACTACTAATAGCAAGACTTCTCCCATGTCCTCAGGAACAAACGTAACTACTCACAAAGCATATTCATGTTCATAATCAGGGGAGTAATAATATGCATAAAGGATCTGAACATATGATCTTCCACCAAGTAAACCAATTAGTATCAACTACAAGGAGTAATCAACAGTACTAGCAACCCACATATACCAATTTGTGGTTTTGATACAAGATTGGATACAAGAGATGAACTAGGGTTTTGAGAGGAGATGGTGCTGGTGAAGATGTTGATGGAGATTGACCCCCTCCCGATGAGAGGATCGTTGGTGATGACGTTGGTGATGATTTCCCCCTCTCGGAGGGAAGTGTCCCTGGCAGAACAGCTCCGCCAGAGCCCTAGATTGATTCCGCCAAGGTTCCGCCTCGTGGCGGCAGAGTTTCGTCCCGTAAACTTGCCCACAATTTTTTCCAGCGTAAATGTGATGATATAGCAGAGGATGGATGCCGGAGGCCCACCAGGGGCCCAGGAGATAGGGGCGCCCTATAGGGGGGTGCGCCCCCTATCTCCTGGACAAGGTGTGGGCCCCCTGGCCTATTTCTTTCACTCAGAAATTCTTATTAATTCCAAAAGGTTGTTTCATGGAGTTTCAGGATATTTGGAGTTGTGCAGAATAGGTTTCCAACGTTTGCTCCTTTTCCAGCCAGAATTCCAGCTGCCGGCATTCCCCCTCTTCATGGTAAACCTTGTAAAATAAGAGAGAATAGCCATAAGTATTGATATATAATATGTAATAACAGCCCATAATGCAATAAATATTGATATAAAAGCATGACGCAAAATGGACGTATCACCCATCTGAGGGGCGACGCACTTTCGCGCGTGCGCACGCGGCGTCCTTCTCCGGCAGCCGTCGACCCAGTATCGGTCGGCTCCCGTGGTGTCTTCTCTCCCTGCTGTTCGTCGTGGCAAGTGATCTGGTCGGTTGCGGCTTCTGCGATGGGTGAAACATGCGGTGGCTCATCATTTGGCCACCCATCAAGTCACGGCAATCGAGCCCGACAAAACTCTCTACGGCCTGTTCGACCTATCGACTGGCTCCATTGGGACCGCATCCGAGTGCGATAGCAGCGACCCTGTAGCTAAAGTTTTGATGGTCGACGGATCGTGTAGTCCGCTTGGCTTCCGCCGTGATGACGGCGGTGATGGTGGGGGCGATCCGTCACGCGTTCACGAGGAGTACTGTCCCGAACCTCTCTGTTCACAGCAGAGAGAAGAACTTCGTCACCGCAACATGGATGCACTCCACACGCCCATCGTTGGGGAAACCCCCGAGGCTCGGGCCTTGAAAGAGGTGCGCCTGGCCAATTTGGCTGATCGCACTCGACTGGAGAACCTTCAGCACACACTCGATGAGCGTGCTCGGGAGCGGATCCCCAAGTCTAGTCGATGACAGCTTTTTCCGCCTCAACTTGAGGTATACCGCACTCCGATTCAAAATCTCACAACTGCGGCCCGTATAGCAGAGTCAATTCAGCCTTCCTAGTCAGAGGCTGGCAGAGGTTTGATGCAGATCCAGGCCTTACTCTGGGCAGTAGGAGAACGGAACACAGTGGTGTCTCAGTCGCGGAATAGGATTCATAGTAGGTCTGTGGTGGCGGATACAGTTCAGTCGGCCCACAGCCCAAGATCGCCCCTGTGGCGTGAAGGTCGTGGGCATCAACAGGATCAGTATAGGAACCATGGACAGTATGATCACCGACTCGACCATGACGACCGTCGTCGACTTCCCACACCTCCTCCGAGGAGTGGGTCATATGTGCCTCGGCAATACGATGACAGACGCCTTCACAGTGGCAAGCGCAGAGTACCGGTCGACCCAAGAGAGCCAGGCTTTGATGCGAGATCTATTCTTGTTCAAAGTCTAGTCGACCGGAACAGAGCGCAGAGGGAGGACCTTGATAGAGATCATCTGACTGGAAGCAGAGTTCATGTTTCGGGCGCAGAATGTTTCAGCAGAGCCATCACGGTTGCAGTGATTCCTCCCAACTTCAGGTTGGCGACTAGAGTCAGCAAGTTCACTAGAGAGTCCAAGCCTGAAACTTGGCTTGAGGATTACCGAGTGGATGTGCAGATTGGTGGCAGAAATGATGAAGTGGCCACGAAGCATCTTCCTCTGATGTTGGAAGGGTCAGCCAGACTGTGGTTGACTCAGTTAGCCCCGAGAAGTATATTCAGTTGGGAGGAGCTTGCCCGAGTATTTGTCAGAACTTTTGAGGGTACTTGCAAGCAGCCAATAGGATTAACAGAATTGCAGCATTGTGTGCAGAAACCGAATGAGACTCTAAGGGATTACATTCAGAGGTGGACCACTTTGCATCACACAGTGGAAATGTATCTGAGCACCAAGCAGTGTGTGCCTTCAAGGAAGGCGTTAAATACCGAGAGCTGGTCCTGAAGTTCAGTCGGACTAGAGATATGTCCCTGACTCGGATGATGTAAATAGCCACCCAGTATGCTAACGGGGAAGAAGAGGATCAACTCCACAGTGGAAATAGTAAACTAGTCGGCCAGGACGCCGGTGGAGGAAATTCCAATCGGAAACAGAAACGTAAGGCTGAACCTGCAGCGCCTGGTGAAATTGCGGCAGTAGTTCAAGGAAAGTTTAAAGGGAAACCTAAGGGGCCCTGGACCCCTAAGAAGGTAAAAGATCAAGCGGGGAATCATGTGTTGGATTTACCATGTCACATTCATACGAAGAAGGATGAAGAGGGTAATCTGATTTATCCTAAGCACACCACTCGACAATGTCCACTCCTCATCCAGCAATTCCGAGAGAAACAACCCAGTGAGAAGGAAAAGGAGTCAGACAAGGACGAGGACGAAGATGAAGATGATGGTTATCCTAAGGTCAATTCCACCTTGGTGATTTTTGCTGATGTTGAGAGCAAAAGTCAATTGAAAGTTATCAACAGAGAGGTAAATATGATTGCCCCAGCAACGACGACCACATACCTGAAATGGTCACAAACAACCATCACATTCGTCTAGTCTGATCACCCGACGTGTATAGCCACTCGTGGGAGGCAAGTGTTGGTGGTCAACCCAGTTGTCGAATGCACCCGACTGACCAAAGTGCTAATGGATGTTGGTAGTGGCTTGAATATCATTTATGCTGAAACCTTAAAAGGGATGGGCATTCCGATGTCCAAGCTTAGCGAAAGCAATATGAGTTTTCATGGCGTTATCCTTGGAAAGAAAGCCGAATCACTTAGCAAGATCACCCTTGACGTGGTTTTCGGTGATTCCAAGAATTACCGTAAGGAAAAGTTGACATTTGAAGTAGTGGATTTCCAGAGTGCTTATCATGCTATTCTGGGTAGCCCTGCGTATGCATGTTTTATGGCTCAGCCATGTTACGTGTACCTCAAGCTGAAGATGCCTGGCCCCAGGGGAGTGATCACAATCACTGGCAATTGGCAGAAGGCAGAGGAATGCTTCCAGAAGGGTTCTAAAATCGCCGATGCACAAATGGCAGCAGTTCAATTACAAGAGTATCAGAAAAATGCAGATCCGAGTGATTTGTTACGAGCCAAGAAGCCTGCTACAGATTCTGCATTTCAGTCATCTGGAGAAACAAAGCCGATTCATATTCACCCGACCGATCCCAATGCTGCACCGACTCATATCTCAACAACACTCGATAGCAAATAGGAAGAAGCGCTCATCCAGTTCCTCCGTGAGAACTAGGACATCTTTGCATGGAAACCTTATGACATGCCGGGTGTACCCAGGGGACTGGCTGAGCACCGTTTGCGTGTTGATCCGAAGGCAAAACCCATGAAAAAGCATCTTCGACGGTCCGCCGTGCAGAAGAGAAAAGCAATTGGCGAGGAAGTGGCTCGGCTCCTAGCAGCGGAGTTCATCCGTGAAATCTACCACTCTGAGTGGCTTACAATGTAGTCATGGTCCCTAAGAAGGATGATTCACTTCGTGTGTGCATCGATTTCAAGCATATCAATCGGGCCTGCCCAAAAGATCATTTCCCTCTCCCCCGCATCGATCAAATTGTCGACTCGACTGCGGGGTGTGAGCGCTTGTCTTTTCTAGATGCATATTCCGGGTATCATCAGATCCGACTGTATGGTCCCGATGAAATAAAAATGGCTTTCATCACTCCATTCGGGTGCTTTTGCTACGTCACCATGCCATTCGGTCTCAAAAATGCTGGCGCCACATTTATGAGGATGATTCAAAAGTGCCTGCTCACTCAAATCAGTCGGAATGTGGAAGCATATATGGATGACATTGTGGTCAAGTCGCGTAAGGGTTCCGACCTGCTGACCGACCTCGCAGAAACCTTTGCCAACTTAAGAAGGTATGATATCAAGCTTAATCCGTCGAAGTGCACATTCAGGGTCCCAGGTGGAAAGCTACTCGGTTTCCTTGTTTCTGAATGGGGGATCGACGCAAACCCAGAGAAAGTTGGTGCCATCCTCCGAATGAAACGCCCTATGCGTGTGCATGACGTTCAGAAGCTTACTAGTTGTTTGGACGCCTTGAGTCGATTCATTTCTCGTCTTAGTGAAAAGGCATTACCTCTTTACCAATTGATGAAGAAATCTGATAAATTCGAGTGGACTGATGAAGCTAACGCAGCGTTTGCAGTGCTTAACGCCCTGCTTTCCACCCAGCCGGTGCTTGCTGCACCAATCAGCAAAGAGCCTTTACAGCTTTACATTGCAGCCACTGGACAAGTTATCAGTACAGTACTCACGGTCGAGTGGGAAGAAGAAGGAAAATCCTATAAAGTTCAGCGCCCAGTGTATTATCTTTCTGAAGTTTTAACTCCATCCAAGCAGTGATATCCGCATTATAATAAGTTTGTTTATGGAATCTACATGACCATGAAGAAGGTTGCACACTATTTCTTTGATCACTCCATTACAGTCGTCAGCGATGCAACATTATCTAAAATTTTGAACAACAGAGATGCAACTGGTCGAGTGGCAAAATGGGTGATTGAACTCCTTCCATTGGATATCCAGTTTGAAGCAAAGAAAGCAATCAAGTCCCAAGCAATTGCAGATTTCCTTGCCGAGTGGATTGAGCAGCAACTGCCGACTCAAGTTCACTCGGAGCATTGGACCATGTTCTTCGATGGCTCCAAGATGCTGAATGGTTCTGATGCTGGGGTAGTATTGGTATCCCCCCATGGAGACAAGCTCATCTATGTTCTCCAGATTCATTTTGGTTCCTCCAACAATGAAGCTGAATATGAAGCACTTTTATACGGGTTGCGTATGGCCATTTCACTTGGCGTCTATCACCTCATGGTCTACGGTGACTCAGATTTGGTGGTTAATCAAGTGATGAAAGAGTGGGATGTCAGGAGCCCGGCTATGACTGGTTATTGCAACGGAGTAAGGAAGTTAGAAAAGAAGTTTGAGGGGTTGGAGCTTCACCATATACCCCGACTGAAAAATTCAAGCTGCAGATGAATTGGCAAAGATAGGATCCAAGAGAGAGACCATTCCCAGCAATGTGTTTCTGGAACATATTCACTCACCATTAGTTCAGGAACATCCTTTCACTGAAGAGCCCCCACAACCTAAGAGTGACACGGATCCGACTGAAGTCGAAGTCCCAGCCGTGGTCGACTTGATCATGGAGGTTTTGGTCGTCACTCCCGACTGGACAGTGCCATACATTGCATACATTCTTAGGAAAGAACTTCCAGAGGATGAAGAAGAGGCTCGACAGATCGTCCGACGATCCAAAGCCTTTACTGTGATAAAAGGACAGTTGTTCAGAGAAAGTGTAACTGGAGTCTGCCAGAAATGCATCACGCCAGAAGAAGGCCGAATGATCCTCAATGATATTCACTCGGGGACCTGTGGTCACCATGCGTCCTCTTGGACCATCATGGCCAAAGCATACCGAGCCGGATTTTACTGGCCACATGCCAACGAGATGGCGAAAGAAATAGTAGACAAATGTGAAGGTTGTCAGTTTTACTCCAACATGTCCCATAAACCCGCGTCAGCTCTGAAGACTATTCCACTCGTCTGGCCTTTTGCTGTCTGGGGATTAGATATGGTTGAACCTTTGAGGACTGGCAGGAGTGGATTTACCCATGTGCTCATAGCAGTCAACAAGTTTACCAAATGGATTGAAGCCAAGCCCATTAAAAACCTTGAAGCGAGTACAACTGTTAGTTTCATCAGAGAATTAACATTTAGATATGGTGTTCCACACAGCATCATCAGCAATAATGGGTCAAAGTTCGATTCTGATGAGTTCAGATCCTTTTGTGCTTCCCAAGGCACTAGGGTCGACTACGCTTCAGTCGCCCATCCTCAGTCGAATGGACGGGCTGAAAGAGCAAATGGATTGATTCTCAAAGGACTGAAACCCCGATTGATGTGTGACCTCAAGCATGCAGCAGGCGACTGGGTCGATGAATTTCCATCAGTACTTTGGGGATTGAGGACAACTCCTAATCGATCGACTGGCTGAACTCCATTCTTCTTAGTCTACGGAGCTGAAGCTGTACTCCCGAGTGATTTGCTTCACAATGCACCCCGAGTCGAACTTTTCTCAGAAGATGAAGCAGAATAGGCTAGGCAAGATGCAGTTGATCTCCTGGAAGAAGAAAGAGAGATGGCCTTGATCCGGTCGACCATTTATCAGCAAGACCTGCGTTGATTCCACTCTAGAAACGTGAGGGGTCGGGCATTTCAAGAGGGAGACTTGGTTCTTCGGGTGGACCAGCATAAACCACACAAGCTCGCTCCTGCTTGGGAAGGCCCCTTCGTCGTCACCAAACTGCTCCACAATGGAGCATACCATCTTTTCAACGTCGAGCACAATAAAGACGAGCCACGCGCTTGGAAAGCGGAGCTGCTCCGCCCCTTTTACTCTTAAGCATTCAGACTATTGAGATGCAATAAGAAATACCTTCTAGTTTGATTATCAAAGACATGATTTTACAGTCTCTCGAATGATTGTTGTTCCTTTTTTACATGTTGTAAATCCCCCAGTGGGTGCCTTAGCTGTGAATCCGTTTTGCCTAAGTTGAAAAAATCCTACCGAGTGGTGAGAAAGCCTCTCACTCGGAGGCTTAGCTGCGAATCCATTTCGCCCAAGTTAAAAAATCATACCGAGTGGTGAGCAAGCCTCTCACTCGGAGGCTTAGCTGTGAATCCGTTTCGCCTAAGTTTGAAAAATCCTACTGAGTGGTGAGCAATCCTCCCACTCAGGGGCTTAGCTGCAGTCCAGTACTCGCCTAAGTTTGAAAAATCCTACCGAGTGGTGAGCAATCCTCCCGCTCGGGGGCTTAGCTGCAGTCCAGTACTCGCCTAAGTTTGAAAAATCCTACCGAGTGGTGAGCAATCCTCCCACTCGGGGGCTTAGCTGCAGTCCAGTACTCGCCTAAGTTTGAAAAATCCTACCGAGTGGTGAGCAATCCTCCCACTCGCGGGTTTAGCTGCACTCCAGTACTCGCCTAAGTTTGAAAAATCCTACTGAGTGGTGAGCAATCCTCCCACTCGGGGGCTTAGCTGCAGTCCAGTACTCGCCTAAGTTTGAAAAATCCTACCAAGTGGTGAGCAATCATCCCACTCGGGGGCTTAGCTGCAGTCCAGTACTCGCCTAAGTTTGAAAAATCCTACCGAGTGTTGAGCAATCCTCCCACTCGAGGGGCTTAGCTGCAATCCAGTACTCGCCTAAGTTTGAAAAATCCTACAGAGTGGTGAGCAATCCTCCCACTCGGGGGCTTAGCTGCAGTCTAGTACTCGCCTAAGTTTGAAAAATCCTACCGAGTGGTGAGCAATCCTCCCACTCTGGGGCTTAGCTGTAGTCCAGTACTCGCCTAAGTTTGAAAAATCCTACCGAGTGGTGAGCAATCCTCCCACTCGGGGGCTTAGCTGCAATCCAGTACTCGCCTAAGTTTGAAAATACATTCCGAGTGAAAACCGATCTTCTCACTCGGGGACTTAGCCATACGCTCCATCCCGATCCACAAGGACAACGAGGTGCAGGTCGACCATGACCCCCTCCTCAGAGCTGCGCCATCAAGAAGAAGGATGAGATTGAGCTTGTCGCCAAGGAGAACCACTTTCGGGAATGTCAAGATCATTGCTGAATGCCTCGCTGATGAGCTGATCAATGCTGCCAAGGGCTCATCCAATAGCTGATGCCAAGGCGAACTGCTTTCAGGAACGTCAAGACCATTGTTGAGTGCCTTGCTAATGAGCTGATCAATGCTGCCAAGGGCTCATCCAATGCTGATGCCAAGGCGAACCGCTTTCAGGAACGTCAAGAACATTGCTGAGTGCCATGCTGATGAGCTGATCAATGCTGCCAAAGGCTCATCCAACGGCTACTCCAACCCGATCCGCAAGGACGATGAGGTACAGGTCGACTCTGACCTCTTCCTCAGAACTGCATCAAAAGTACAAGAACTAATCCGAGTGAAGAACAGGTTCCACTCGAAGATAAACACAACATATTCAAAGATAAACCAAGTTCAGATAAATCCAAAAGTTCCAGACCACGGATTAAATTTCTCAGGCATTAGGCCCGAAAGAGTTTAACGATTACACTATCACTCGGCATACTGGGGCAAATAAAGGTGGTGCATAATGTTTTTCGGTCACTCGTTAGGGGAAGGGTTGGTTGGATCGCAAAAACTGTCTAGATCAATGCTGTCTGCAATATGAGTGGCAGCCTCAAGAAAGGTGTCCATGAAGGACTCGAAGGAGTGCTTCTTAGTATTCGCAACCTTGAGGGCCGCTAGCTTGTCTTATCTGGCGTCTTTGAAGTGCACTCGAACCATTGACAGGGCAACGTCAGTGCCACAACGAGTAGATGACTTCTTCCATCCCTCCACTTGGCCAGGGATCTGATTCAGTCGAGTCATCAGCGACTCGAGATCTTGTGAAAGTTCCACCTGGGGCCAGAGTTCAGCATCAACCCGAGTGATCGCCGCCTTCAGTCGAGCCAGATAAGCGACAACACTGTCCATGAGTGATTCCAACTGCAGCAAGTTCATCGCAACGTCATCTTTCACAGGACAATTGATGGGGTCGAGACCCGTCTCGACCTGCCCAGTCTCAGCCTCAAAGTCCTGGCAAAGTTCTGCACAATCAGGAAAAATAGTGAGTCAACAATATAACAAGACATTCCAATCGACGACAACTAACCAGTCGAATGATGATACCTTCGAGCTTCAGGACCAGTTTTGCAGCAAGTTGTCCCATATAGAACTCCAGCTCACCCGTCTTGGCTTTAAGGCTTCCGACTTCATTGGTCAGATTCTCCTTGTCCTTCTTCAGTTGCTCAACTTCCCGATTGGCTTCAGAGATGGCAGTCTTCAGCTTCGAGTTCTCCTCTTCCAACTTACCGACTGAAGCCAGCTTCTTGTCCGCAAGCGTTGTCTTCTCTCGCGCATCCTTCTGAGCAGCAGCAAGATCCAGATCCTTCTTCTCCAGAGCTTCCTTCATTTTCTCTAAAGAAACAACACTCTTCAGACAAGCTTGAAGCTGACGGTTTTCACTACGCACATCTGTTCATGTGAAGTCACTCGGTTCAAAGAGACAGAAAGAAAAAACACCGAAAAGCGCAAGCCACGAGGCAGACAGGTGTCGTTCGGTTACCTCCCATGATGGTTGTTTCTTCTTGAGCAGTCTTGAGGTTCTTCTTCGCCAGTTCAAGATCAAGATTGAGGCTGATTTGATTCTTGTTCAACTCAGAAAGTTGAGCCCCAAGATCACAAGACCTCTGCAGTCAGCAAGAGTGTCGGTGGGAAACGACACCTATGGGATCACTCGAATCCCTACTACAGTTGTGGGGTGTGGGGATCATGAGAAGAGCAGGACTAGCAGATAGCACAAAGGGGATTTACCCAGGTTCGGGCCGCAAAGATGCGTAAAACCCTACGATCCTGCTTTGGTGGATATATTTAGTGTTCTGGAGCTCTTGAACTAGCTCTAGGTGCTGCTAGGTTCGAGAGAGCCGAATCCTTCTCCAGTGTGCCATGGGCCTCCTTTTGTAGGCGAAAGGGGCTGCCACAGTGGCACACAGGAGGTGGAAAGTGCTACAGCATTGTGAGCTTATCACTGGTATTACAGGACAAAGCGCATTTATTGTGAGGCTTAGGTGTCCCTCACTTTATCGGGGACGGGAGCGAGGCCCATCCCATCCGTCGCCGCTCCTCTTCGCTTCGACACGCGCCCTGGCCAGCGGTGCATGCGGTGCCATGTAGGCAGGCAGGCAACTGAGGTGGCGTGGTGGTGGGGCCTCCACGAAGGGCTGCATGTTGCCACGCAGGTGCCTGCCCAGCTGGTTGGGTCGGCAGCTGCATGCGAACAGCGGCGGAGACTTGGCTAGCGTGGGCCTGGCAGTGGTCCTGCTGGCGCGCTTGGCGAGGGTCTTGTCGGGTGGCCCAGGAAGGGTCTTGCCGGGTGGCCCGGCAAGGGTCTTGCCGCGGCGTGTTGTCGTCCCCGGCAAGGATCTGGCCGGGGGTCTTGGTGAGGATTGTTGCCTTCCTATCCTCATTTGATCTTGACTATTCTTTGTCTTCACAAAGATCTGCATGCCACCACGGAGGTGCCTCCCGAGCCCTGTCCCAATGCGTTTGTCTAGCGTTGGTGGGCTCAAAGGTGTCTCGCTCGGCTGTTGGGGACGAGCTCCCCGGTAAGGGTCTTGCCGGGGCCTCTGAGGCTGCCCCGGCAAGGGTCCTTGGCGGGGAAACCTGCTTCGTCCATCCGATCTCTGTGGCCTTGGTCCTTGTCATTGCTTTGTTTGTCTTGTGCCTTCGGCTTCTCTCCGGCTTCCCTTCCCTGCCCTGTTATGCGTGGCCATGGCGGGTGGCTCTGACTGCCCGTGCACAAGTAAAGGGGTGAAAAGCAGAGCCCCTACTTTTGTACACCGACAGGAGCCCCCGGGCCTGGGCCATACATAAGCGCAACACGTTGTTAGGCCAGGCCTAGAACCGTGCGCGGGCAGTTACGGCGGATTTTTACCGCGGTAACTGCTCCGTCCGCTGCGCTTCTCCACGACCAACATTGAACGTGCGATGTGGGGGCCGTGCGCGCCATGACGGAAGCATGCTGGCGTCATCCCGTGGTGGACAGTAATGAGGCGGCTCGCGTGCCTCTTCGAGACCGCAGGACCGCTGCTCATTTACTGCCCTCGCTTGGGAACCGTCGCTCCACGCGTCCCACTGCGCCTATCCCTCGTGCCACGATCGCTGCATGCACGACGCAGGGCGAATGATAGGCGCACGGGACGTGAGAAGTCATGCGCGTGCGTGGGTCGATTCCCACGCGCCTTCAATGGAGCGGGGAGGACGGTCGACCGCCCCGCTTGCTGTCACTTCAACGGGCCGGATTGGCTGAGAGGGGGCGGCCGAGCCTCGCCCCCGCCCCTTTATAAAGAGGGGAGCGGGAGGAATGGTGCCTCTCAACCCTCTGCCGTCTGCCTCTCCCCATTCCTGCTTCCTCCTTTCTTCTGCCATGGCGAGGGGGCGTGGCGACGCTTCATCGGTGGCGGCGAGGGTTTTGGCCAGACAGCGCATCGCTCCTCCCCAAGAGCTCGCAGTGGCGGAGCCGGCTGATACGTCTCCAACGTATCTATAATTTTTATTTGTTCCATGCTATTATATTACCTGTTTTGAATGATTATGGGCTTTATTATACACTTTTATATTACTTTTAGGACTAACCTATTAACTGGAGGCCCAGCCCATATTGCTGTTTTATTGCCTGTTTCAGTATTTCGAAGAAAAGGAATATCAAACGGAGTCCAAACGGAATAAAACCTTCGGCATCGTGATTTTTTGGAAGAATATCATCCTGGAGGCTTGGAGATCAAGTCACAAGATCCTCGAGGAGCCCACGAGATAGGAGGGCGCGCCCCCCTTACAGGGGCGCGCCCTCTTGTCTCGTGGACCCCTCGAGCACCCCCCGACCGACTTCTTTCGCCTATATAGTCCCACGTACCCTAAAAAATCCACGAAGAAGATAGATCGGGAGCTCCGCCGCCGCAAGCCTCTGTAGCCACCAAAAACCTCTTGGGAGCCCTTCCCGGCACCCTGCCGAAGGGGGGGGGGATCCTTCACCAGTGGCCATCTTCATCATCTCGACGCTATCCATGACGAGGAGGGAGTAGTTCACCCTCGGGGCTGAGGGTATGTAGCAGTAGCTATGTGTTTGATCTCTCTCTCTCTCTCTCTCTCTCTCTCTCTCTCTCTCTCGTGTTCTCTCTCGTGTTCCCTCTATGGCACGATCTTGATGTTTCTCCCCCTCTACTCTCTTGTGATGAATTGAGTTTTCCCCTTTGAAGTTATCTTATCGGATAGAGTCTTTTATGAGAACACTTGATGTATGTCTTGCCGTGCTTATCTGTGGTGACAATGGGATATCATGTGCCTCTTGATGTATGTTTTGGTGACCAACTTGCGGGTTCCGCCCATGAACCTATGCATAGGGGTTGGCACACATTCTTGACTCTCCGGTAGAAACTTTGGGGCACTCTTTGAAGTACTTTGTGTTGGTTGAATAGATGAATCTGAGATTGTGTGATGCATATCGTATAATCATGCCCACGGATACTTGAGGTGACAATGGAGTATCTAGGTGACATTAGGGTTTTGGTTGATTTGTGTCTTAAGGTGTTATTCTAGTACGAACTCTTTTATAGATCGATCCGAAAGAATAACTTTGAGGTGGTTTCGTACCCTACCATAATCTCTACGTTTGTTCTCCGCTATTAGTGGCTTTGGAGTGACTCTTTGTTGCATGTTGAGGGATTGTTATATGATCTATCTATGTTATTATTGTTGAGAGAACTTGCACTAGTGAAAGTATGAACCCTAGGCCTTGTTTCCTACCATTGCAATACCTTTTACGCTCACTTTTACCACTTGTTACCTTGCTGTTTTTATAATTTCAGATTACAAAAACCTTTATCTACTATCTATTTTGCACTTGTATCACCATCTCTTCGCCGAACTAGTGCACCTATACAAATTACCATTGTATTGGGTGTGTTGGGGACACAAGAGACTCTTTGTTATATGGTTGTAGGGTTGTTTGAGAGAGACCATCTTCATCCTATGCCTCCTACGGATTGATAAACCTTAGGTCATCCACTTGAGGGAAATTTGCTACTGTCCTACAAACCTGTGCACTTGCAGGCCCAATAACGTCTACAAGAAGAAGGTTGTGTAGTAGATATCACCGGCCGCTAGAAGAAGGGGGAGGGGGCGAGGTCGAGGACGTCGTGGTGCTCGAGGGAGAGGAGAATGGGGCGGCAGATTAGCCTCGCCTCCGTCAGCAGCCCCTCCTCCAATGGAGGGACACGTCGGGGACAACCCTTGCGAATTCTTCGTCAGGCTCCGCCAGCCATCGCGCCGTCGCCTTCGCCTTCCGATTGCAATTGCTCAGGAGATGGAGCTGGATCCGCCACAGGCGTTGCGGCTGCATATGAGGGGTTGTGGGAACAGTGGCACATGGGCCAACGTCGAGTTCTCCGCCCCTCACGTCATATTTCTCCACCGAGCGTGGAAGACCTTCGCTTGCCTCCATAGCTTGACGGAGGGGCTCACTCTCCATTTCAAACTAATGGAGGGTGGCCTCCTCTCCGTCAAGATCTTCGGGCACTTCGGGACTCGCGTGAGGTGCTGCATGGAGAGCTCCTCTGACAATGACGATTCCTCCTCGAGCGAGGGTAATGAGGAGGACAGTGGCAGCAACGACGAGGGTAGCGGGCGGCAGGATGACGGGTCCGACTAGGTGTCGGGCGCCACTCCGGGTGGCACCGGCGACCCCATCATCTATGTCGCCGGCTCCTTGAACTTCTCGGGGTCGCCTCCTTGGCGGCTGGCGTGGGGAGGCGTGGAAGAGGAAGAGGGCGAGCGGCAAGGCTGTCAAGTCAGAGTATGCGGGCATCGACGCCTTCGTCGCGTATTGACGTCCTGCCGCCTCGCCTTCGAGCTCTTCCTCCGGCGCCGCCATCACCATCCAGCCCTTGGACAGCCACCGAGATGTTCTCTTGGTGTCCTCTGCCACTCGTAGCTCGCCTAGGCACCCCTTTTGCCCTTCTGCTTTCTTGTTCCATTTCCTGAGGAGAGGGACAAGAAAGGGATTACGGGCACCTTATCTTTTTAGTCTTGTAAACCCTCGGGCCTTTGTTAATCTTTATAACTTGTAATCCCCTTGCTCATGTTTTTCATTTCGTATGAACTGTACCTGTACGGGATGTTTTTTTAATGAAAAAGGGATGTTTGCCGGGTTTTTCGTTCGCAGGCAGAACCCACGACAAGGAGTGAATCCTCGTTATCTTTAAGATAAACTTTTTTTGCCCGGCAACAGGCCTTGTCGTCTCCCCACTTCGCTCGACCTTTCTCACGCCCTTGGCAGAGGCAGGGATGAGGTGGGCTTAGGATCCTCGTTCCTCTTCCCCGCTGCCGCGGCTACGACCAAATTCGGACCCAGGGGATAATCCTTGGGTGCCGAAAAGAGGGGAGCACGGTAGCTCAGAGATAGAATGGGGTTTCATGTATCCCAGTCCATAACGAAATGCATGATAGAGGATAGAGAACTTATCTAGGTCTACAGCCCCTGGCAACTTCGTCTTGCCGCGGATGGATCGTTGTCTTCGCAGCCCCCGGCAACCTTGGCTTGCCGGGGCTCGGACGCCGGTCCATCCCCTTTCGTCCAAAATAGCTCGGTAGGGATATTTATGTGTCCTGTGAACCAAAGAAGACAGAGAAGAACAGAGAGATGCGCACTCGACCTCTAAGCTAGGGGTTAGCCGCCACTAAGCACTATCAACCCTAACCAAGGAGGAGACTCAAGGGTCTGCGCCTAGCTTTGTAGAAAGGGTTACATGCCTTGCCGGCAAGGCTTGTACAAAAGGGTGGCTTGCCAGGAGGCCCGGCAGCCGCGCCTTATGGGTAAAACTTGCAGAGATGCTCGATGTTCTAGGAGTTGCTCACTGGAATGGCATCTTCAGTCTCCAGCCGGACTGCGCCGGGCCTGGTGACTCGTGTTACCCGATAAGGGCCTTCCCAGTTTGGTGTCAACTTGTTGGAATTCTTGGTCGACTGAACATGCCGAAGAACAAGGTCGCCTTCCTCAAAGCTCCGGGCATGAACCTTGCGGCTATGGTAGCGGCACAAGGCTTGCTGGTAGCGTGCTGCTCTCACAGCCGCCCGGAGACGATCTTCCTCAAGGAGCGTTGCGTCATCTTGTCGCAGTCGCTCTTGCTCAAGCTCATCATAAGAGAGCACTCGAGGTAACCCGTATATGAGTTCCGTGGGGAGAACTGCTTCTGCCCCGTAAACCAGGGCAAAGGGTGTCTGGCCGGTGGCTTGATTTGGCGTCGTTCTAATCGACCAAAGAACTGCCGGCAACTCATCAATCCAGCGTCTTCCACTTTTGCGCAGCTTGTCAAAAGTCTTCGTTCTTAAGCCTCGCAAGACTTCAGCATTTGATCTCTCCGCTTGGCCATTGCTCCATGGATGTGCCACGGAAGCAAAACAGACCCTGCTGCCGAGATCCTCAATGTATTGCATGAAGGCATGGCCTGTGAACTATGTGCCATTGTCGGTGATGATCCTGTTGGGCACCCGAAAACGGAACACTAGTCCCTTGAAGAACTTGATGGTTGACTGCGCCGTCACCTTCCTCACTGCTTCCACCTCTGGCCACTTTGTGAACTTGTCGATTGCGACATACAAGTACTCAAAGCCCCCGACAGCACGAGGGAAGGGGCCCAATATGTTGAGCTCCCAGACCGAGAAGGGCCAGGAGAGAGGAATAGTTTGCAGGGCTTGATCTGGTTGATGGAGCTTCTTCAAATGGAACTGGCATGCTTCACACTTGGTTACTAGTGCCATCGCATCCTGGAGGGCGATGGGCCAAAAGAAACCTTGCCAGAAGGCCTTGCCGTCAAGGGCCCTCGACCCTATGTGGGAGCCACATATGCCTCCATGTATCTCTGCCAACAGCTTTAGTCCTTCCTCCTGGGAGATGCACTTCAATTTCACCCCATTCGGTCTTTTTTTGTACAATACGTTATCAACGAATTGGTACAGAGCAGACCGGCGGGCTACTCTTTCTGCCTCTTCCTGCTCCTCAGGAAGCTCTCCCTTTTGAAGGAATCGGGCGGTGTGTTGCGCCCATGCCGGAGCCTGTGGCTCGACGACAAGGACCAAAGGCATCTCTTCTGCCACGGGAGCGGCCATCTCCACGGCCATGACCTGAGGTCCTGCCGGAGTCGGCTGTCCTGCTGCAGGATCGGCATCCATGACAACATCTTCGCCGGTGGATCAGGGGAGCTTGGTGGGGAAGTACTTGCTAGGGACTAGCTTCCTCCGCTTGTTCTGCCTGGTCGACGGCTCCACGGATGGTTGAGTTAACTGAAGCACAAAAGTACCTGGTTCCACAGGTAGCTTGAGGGCAGCGCGCTTTGATAGGTAGTCGGCGATGTCGTTCTCCGCCCAAGGGACATGCTCCGCTTGTATACCGTCAAAGCGCTCCTCCAGTTTCCTCACCTCATCTACGTAAGCTTCCATCAACGGGCTTTGATAATCTTTGTTGATTTGCCTGACGACGAGCTATGAGTCTCCCCTGACGATGAGCTTTTTAACTCCGAGGTCTGCCGCGATCCTAAGACCGGCAAGCAAACCTTCGTACTCGGCGGTGTTGTTGGTTGACATCTCCCGGGGGAAGTGCATCTAGATGACATACTTGAGGTGCTCTTCGGTGGGTGCGACAAGAAGCACACCAGCACCGGCGCCTTCCAGCGAGAAGGCACCATCAAAGTACATGATCCAGTTGTGGCTTGTTTCCTTGCCGGGGAGAGTGGTCTCCTGTACCTCTTCGTCGGGCGTCGAGGTCCATTCCGCAACAAACTCTGCCAAGACTCTGCTCTGAATCGTCGAGGTACTTTCGAACTTCAAACCAAAGCTTGTCAGCTCCAGGGCCCATTCCACGATCCTCCCCATTGCATCTGGGTTATGCAGTATCCGTTGCAATGGGAGGCGGGTGACCACAGTGATCTCGTGCGCTTGGAAGTAATGGCGCAGCTTCCTCGAAGCCATAAGGAGGCCGAAGAGCAGCTTTTGCACACCTGAGTACCTCGACCTAGCCCCCTGCAAGAGGGAGCTGAAGAAGTAAACTGGGTGTTGTACCATTTTCTTCCTTTTCACCACTTCACCTGGCCATGTGGGTCCTATCGTACTGGCGCCAGTCTTGCCGGGACCGAGCCCTGCCGGGGAATCAGTCTTGTCGGGACCGAGCCCTGCCGGGGAGGGTTCTGGCCCACCAACCGTTGACTCTGCCGCTACTGCTGTCTCCTCATCGACCTCTCTCTGCGCCACTAGTGCGGCACTAACCACCTGATTTGTTGCCGCTAGGTAAAGCAGCAACGGTTCTTGTGGTTTGGGCGCAACCAGCACTGGGGTAGAGGAGAAGTATTTCTTCAAATCTTGCAGCGCTGCCTCGGCTTCTGGGGTCCACTCCACTGGCCCTGCCTTCTTCAAGATCTTGAAAAAAGGAAGGGCACGCTCCCGGACTTGGAGATGAACCGACTCATGGCCGCAACATAGCCAGTGAGCCGACGCACGTCCTTGATCCGTTTGGGTGCCTCAATCTGCTCGATGGCCTTGATCTTATCTGGGTTTGCTTCAATCCCGCGCTGGGACACAAAGAACCCGAGAAGCTTGCCCGACGGGACGCCGAAGACACACTTCTCAGGGTTCAATTTGAGGTTGATCTTGCGCAGGTTTGCAAATGTTTCCTCCAGATCTTGCACAAGGGTCGTTTTGTCCTTGGTTTTTACAACTATGTCATCCATATAAGCTTCCATATTTCTATGTAGCTGGGGATCAAAACCAATTTGGATTGCTCTTGCAAAGGTTGAGCCAGCACTCTTCAACCCGAAAGGCATTCGTAAAAAGCAATACGTACCACACGGGGTGATGAATGTTGTATTTTCCTCGTCTTCTTTTGTCATGAAGATCTGGTGGTACCCTAAGTAGGCGTCAAGGAATGATAACAGGTCACACCCATCCGTGGATTCAACAATCTGGTCAATGTGCGGTAACGGGAAGGGATCCTTTGGACAAGCCTTATTAATGTGTGTGTAATCAATACACAGCCTGTGCTTCCCATTTGCCTTGCGCACAACTACCGGATTGACCAACCACGTCGGATGGAGTACTCCTCTCACCAGCCCACCGCCTCTAGCTTTCTGATTTCCTCCGTGATGAACTCCTGTCTCTCCAGAGCTTGCTTCCTGACCTTCTGCTTGACGGGCCGCGCATGAGGACAGACAACAAGGTGGTGCTCAATCACCTCCCTCAGAACGCCGGGGATGTCGGAGGCTTGCCATGCAAACACATCGACATTCACCAGCAAGAAGGTGACGAGCTTGCTTTCGTATTTGCCATCGAGGGTGGAGCTTATGGTAAAAGCTCCGCCCGTGCCGTCCTCCTTGACGGACACCTTCTTGGTCTCTAGTGGTGTGGCTTTGGACTTCTTGCTCTTGCCGACGAAGCTCTCTGGCACATTCTCAACGGAAGCGCAGCACCCCGAAGAGGTGCGCTTGCCGGAGTGGGTGCGAGGGGTCTCACCGGTCTTCTCCCCCCCCCCTCGAGGGCTCCGTCGGCAGGAGCGGGTGCCTTAGCGGCAGCTGCTGCAACTGCTTCCCGGGGGAGTTGGTTGGCGCAGATTAGTGCATCTTTCTTGTCGGAGGGGATGGTGATGATGTTCATCGGCCCGGGCATCTTCAGCATGTTGTAGGCATAGTGTGAAGCGGCCATGAACTTGGCTAGTGCCGGGCGGCTGAGGATCCCGTTGTAAGGCAAGGGGATCTCGGCTACATCGAAAACAATCCTTTCCGTCCTGGGGTTCGGCTCACCTCCGAATGTCACAGGCAACGTGACCTTTCCCTTTGGCTCGCTCCTCCCCGGGTTAACCCCTTGGAACGTGCCCGTCTCCTCGAGGTCTCCATCGGGGATCTGCAGCCTTTTGACCACAACAGGCGAGATCAAGTTCAGGCCGGCCCCGCCATCAACCAACATCTTTGTCACCTTGAGGTTTCGGATTGTTGGTGAAACCAACCACAGCAAGCACCCGACCGCAGTAGTGCGGTCAGGGTGGTCCTTGGTGTCGAAGATGATGGGCATGCTGGACCATTTCAGCGGCTTTCGTGCATCGAACGATGGCTCCACCGCCGTGATCTCACGCGCCCACTGCTTTAGTTGGCGGTGGGACGTATGCAGCAAGGCGCCACCATCGATGCACATGGCCTATGTGGCCTTTTGAAACTCGTGGTCGTCGGACTCGTTGTCCTCGTCATGATCATTGTCTTCCTGCTTCTTGTCGCGGCCCCGGGCGGGCCTCTCCTACTGATTATCCTTGCCGCGGTGGCCTCCTTGGCCGCCACCTTTCTTGCTGGATCCCTCGTCACCATCTGGGCCTTTCTCCTTGTCCCGCCGCTCATACTCAGCTTTCTGCTTCTCGGCGAGCAGCTCTACCTGCCGACAGTTTTGGAGGTCATGGCCCTTGGTGCAGTGGATCTTTCAATACTGCTTATCGGAGCCCCCTGGCTTATCGGCAGCCGCCAAGGCCCGGCAAGCGGCACACCCGGCAACCTCCTTGCCGGGGTCACTTCCCTTGGGTTTCTTCGTGGCGCCGGTATTGTCGGATCCCTCGATGGAAAGCATGGTCTTGCTCCTACGCTTCCTGTTACGGTGCCGGCCCTTCTTCGTCGGGGTGGCGGTATCATTCGTGGAGTCGGTTCCGCACCGGCGTCTTTGCCGGGGTACTTCCTTCCCTCCTCAGCACGAGCGCACTGATCGGCCAAAACATAAAGTTCGGCCACATCTCTGACCTTGTTCATCGCCAGCTCTTCACGCATCTTACGATTGCACACATTCTGATGGAATGCACTGATCACGGCGGCAGGATGAACGTCGGGGATGTTGTACTGCACTCGGCTGAACCTTTGGATGTACTTGCGCAAGTTTTCCCCTTCCTTCTGGGGGATGATGTGTAAATCACTCGCCTAGCCATGAGCTTGGTGACCTCCGGTAAATGCGCCAACAAACTCATGGCACAGATCCGCCCAAGAAGAGATGGAATCCACCAGCAAGTTCATCAACCATGACATAACATTAGGCTTGAGTGCCAACGGGAAGTAATTGGCAAGCAACTTATCATCGCGGGCCCCAGCAGCCTGCATCGCAATGGTGTAGATGCTGAGGAACTCTGACGGGTGAGTCTTGCCATTGTACTTCTTGCCAACGTCAGGCTTGAACGTACGGTGGGAGGGCCACTGGAACTGTCGCAGCTCACGGGTGAAAGCCGGACAGCCCACCTCGTAGGGTAGGCCACCGTAGCCTCCCGGTGCTGGGTGGTCCGTAGCGGGCCCTGCCCGCCAGTCCGACTGGTGGCGCGCGTCACGACGACGCTTGATGGTAGTTTGAGTGTCCTCATGAACCCGCTCCCAAAGGACTTGATGCTGATCACGGTTGGTTCGCGGGTCGGACGACGCGATGGAGATATCATCACGCGCGTCGTCGCGACGGACTGACGCCCGGGGTGGCCGGGACGGAGGAGGGGAGTGCACCATGGCCGCTTCGCCTCTGGCACGGCCTTCGCCGGCACGTGGTGGCCCGGCGGAGCGACGGCCTACGGGTCCCGCCAGACGCAACTCATCATTGTTGGCGATGCCGACGAGGCTCCGGACGGTGGCCCTCCATTCGTCGAGCTTCTCCGCAGCATGAGGAAAATCGAGGAGGAGCTGCGCGCGTGCTAGGGCTTCCACTGGCGTCGGTGGCGGTGAGAGCTGGGTGGACCGCGATGCGCCTCGACTTCTAACCATGTTAGAAGGAGCTGCGTCACGGCCCCGCAGCCGTTCGCCACCTCCGTCAGCGCCTCGGCACGTATGCTGGCCTTCCTCATCATGTGATGGGCGCACAGGACTCTTCCCAGGGTGGCGCGCAGGGTCACTAGCAGGGTGACGCTGCTCATCACGCACAACCTGGGAAGAGCGCGTCGTGGGCGCTGGTGTTGGTGTCTTGGAGGCCACCACGCCGCCGTCTGGCGGGAGGGCGACGCCCCTGGAGGGCCCCGCGCCGCCTGTGGGGGGCCCAACTCCGTCTCTAGAGCCCGCGAGTGGTGGCTCGTCGCCTGGCGCGCGAACAACACCACTCGCCGGGCCTAGACCGCCAGGGTGATGTGGATGTTCGCGGTCCGTGCCATGGGTTCTCTCCGCGACTGGCCCACTACTAGTCTGCACCGGCACTGGCAATCCGGTCCCGGATGAACCGATCGCCGTGGTCATCTTCTTCTTGGGAGCCATGGCGACAAAGAACAGCTCGGTCAACTGCCAGACCGGATTCTCACAATTGCGCCCCCTCCCTGATGTGCCAAAGATGGCGGTGGGAAACGACACCTATGGGATCACTGTAATCCCTACTACGGTTGCGGGGCGTGGGGATCGTGAGAAGAGCAGGACTAGCAGACAACACAAAGGGGATTTACCCGAGTTCGGGCCGCAAAGATGCGTAAAACCCTATGATCCTGCTTTGGTGGATGTATTTAGTGTTCTAGAGCTCTTGAACTAGCTCTAGTAGCTGCTAGGTTCGAAAGAGCCGAATCCTTGTCCAGTGCGCCATGGGCCTCCTTTTATAGGCGAAAGGGGCTGCCACAGTGGCACACAGGAGGTGGAAAGTGCTACAGCGCTGTGAGCTTATCGCTCGTATTACAGGACAAAGCACATTTAATGCGAGGCTTAGGTGTCCCTCACATTATTGGGGACGGGAGCGAGGCCCGTCCCGTCCATCGCCGCTCCTCCTCTCTTTAACACGCGCCCTGGCCAGCGGTGCATGCGGTGCCATGTAGGCAGGCAGGCAGCTGAGGTGGCGCAGTGGTGGAGCCTCCACGAAGGGCTGCATGTTGCCACACAAGTGCCTGCCCAGCTGGTTGGGTCGGCAGTTGCATGCGAACGGCGACGGAGACTTGGCTAGCATGGGCCTGGCAGTGGCCCTGCTGGTGCGCTTGGCGAGGGTCTTGTTGGGTGGCCCGGCAAGGGTCTTGCCACGGCGCGTTGTCGTCCCCGGCAAGGATCTTGCTGGGGGTCTTGGTGAGGATTGTTGCCTTCCTATCCTCATTTGATCTTGACTATTCTTTTTCTTCACAAAGATCTGCATGCCACCATGGAGGTGCCTCCCGAGCCCTGTCCCAATGTGTTTTTCTAGCGTTGGTGGGCTCAAAGGTGGCTCGCTCGGCTGGTGGGGACGAGCTCCCCCGGCAAGGGTCTTGCTGGGGCCGCTGAGGCTGCCCCGGCAAGGGTCCTTGCCGAGGAAACCTGCTTCATCCATCCGATCTCTATGGCCTTGGTCCTTGTCGTTGCTTTGTTTGTCTTGTGCCTTCGGCTTCTCTCCGGCTTCCCTTCACTGCCCTGTTATGCGTGGCCGTGGCGGGTGGCTATGACTGCCCGTGCACAAGTAAAGGGGTCAAAAGCAGAGCCCCTACTTTTGTACACCGACAGAGAGGGATATATCAGTCGACAGAAACAAAAGACAATAACAGTGAAAGTTACTCTAAGACTACTGCCGAATCAAACATTCAACAGTAGTCTCAGGGACTACACCCAGTGGGTGCACTTAGCGTGCCCCCACTGGTTTAGATCAACACTCAGCATGGTCTGCCCAGCGTGAGTCAAAAAAAGTAGATTCTCAGACCTTAGCCGACTGCCAGCAGTCGACCGTGGTCTCGGGGACTACACCCAGTGGGTGCACTCTGCGTGCCCCCACTGGTTCGGACAAAAAACTAGACTCAGAATGAGTCGAGTGGAGTGGAAGACCTCTTAAAACTCTAAAGCAGGCACACCCTAGTTGGTGATCGGATATGAAACATAGACCCATGATATTAGATGCACATATGGGCAGCGTTCAAAAGTTCAGTCGGGAGATAACTGACCTTAACATTGGTCTGCAGAGCGGTGCTGGCATTATAGGCCACCTGACTGGCCTCGTGCATCACCTTCACCTGCCCCATAACAAGATTCACCTGGCGAAGAGCCTCCCTGGCAGCACTTGGCGAGTCATTTGGAGTTTGGTATGCATCAAAGAGTGATGTCTCCAATGCGGCCAAAGCAGCCACTGGGTCAGATGTGTGGAGTTGCACTGGAGCAGCAGGAGTCGGAGCAGTCGATCCTCACGGGCAATCAGTCGTCAGCGGGTCAGCGAAGGTGACGTTGGTCCGAACTAGATCTCCGGATCGCTCGACCACCTCCTCAAGCACTGGCATCAACTGAGGGGCTTGAACTTCAAGACCTCTCCCGCTCGAGCCCTTGCCTCTCCTCCTCCTCTCCTTCTGAGGCGCTTCTTCTTCCTCTTCTTCTTCAGGAAGCACGACAATGTCTCGTGGAGCTGCAGCGAAAAGAAAAACATCAGAAATTCAACTGACCGACAACTCAATCGATAAAATAAGTTTTGGTCGAGCGGACTTCCAGCTCAGTAGGTGGCCGCGGCATCGGCTTCCCCATCTCCTGGGGCCTTGTCAATATCCATGTCAGTCATGGCAGAGGTCGGGATGGAAAGGTACACGATCCATTTGGTTAGAATAGAAGAATCAATCGACAGAGAAAAGCACAGGAAATATGCTCACCCTGAGGCAACAGGGACGTCCATCTTGATCCTCGGCAGAGTCTTCCGAGCCTTTGGAGGAGCAACCTTGGGCTGCTTGGCAACTTTCTCTATTGGCTCCGGAGTCAACGTCTGGGTGCGCTTCTGCGTTTGGGTGCTTGGGGCCATGTTCTTTCCGCGCCTGCCCGCCGGGTCATGGTGTTGCTTGAATCGGCGTTCAGAGCGGGGCGGCGAGTCGACAGCCTCCTCGTCATCATCATCCGAAAATTCCCATTTGCCTCTCTCCTCCGCACTGGCCTCTCCCTCCTGGCCTTTCTCCAGAACTTGTTCACCATTGGGCATCGAATACATGTCAGTAAAAACCTACAAGACAAGAAGTCAAGTAAAAGTCAGTCGGGCTCAAGAGCAGTCAGAATGTGTATTCAAAAACGGTCATAATGGAGGCCATACCTTTTCAGGTTGATTGTCATCATTGAAGGGGACGACTCTCCTGGCTCCTCTAGGGTTGTCCTTGTTGCCTGTAATGCTCTTCAACCACATGGCCACTGTCTTGGCCGGTACTTCTTCTGGATGAACCCGAGCAGTGTCGTCAGCCCCAAAGTACATCCACATGGGATGGTCACGGGCCTGAAGAGGCTGGATGCGTCGACCGAGGAATACTTCCAGTAGGTCCATGCCAGTGACGCCCTGATTGATCAGTTGGACAACCCTCTCAACTAGCATGTTTGTCTCCACGCTCTCAGCAGCAGTCACTTTCAGCGAAGAAGGAGTCTGAACATGGTCAAAGGTGAAGTGGGGAAGCCCGATCGACTGACCTGGAGTTGCGAGGTCCTGGCAGTAGAACCAGGTCGACTACCAGCCCCTAACCGATTCAGGAAGAGTCATGGAAGGGAAAGAGCTCCTCTGCCTCTTCTGGATACCCAAACCCACACACATCTGAATGACATGTGTTTTCTCGTCACTCGTGTTTGCTTTCTTCACCGACTGAGAACGGATGGTGAAAATATGCTTCAAAAGACCCCAGTGCGGTCGACACCCCAGAAAGTTCTCGCACATAGACACGAATGCAGCAAGGTATGATACGTCCATTTTGCATCATGCTTTTATATCAATATTTATTGCATTATGGGCTGTTATTACACATTATATCTCAATACTTATGGCTATTCTCTCTTATTGTATAAGTTTTACCATGAAGAGGGGGAATGCCGGCAGCTGGAATTCTGGCTGGAAAAGGAGCAAACGTTGGAAACCTATTCTGCACAACTCCAAAAGTCCTGAAACTGCACAAAACATCTTTTTGGATTTAATAAAAAATTCTGAGCGAAAGAAATACACCAGGGGGACCACACTATGTCCAGGAGAGAGGAGGGCGCCCCCCTATAGGGCGCGCCCCCTATCTCCTGGGCCCCCTGGTGGGCCTCCGGTGTCCATCTTCTGCAATATTAGAGCTTTTACCCTGGAAAAATTGTGGGCAAGCTTACGGGACGAAACTCCGCCACCACGAGGCGGAATCAATCTAGGGCTCTGGCGGAGTTGTTCTGCCGGGGACACTTCCCTCCGGGAGGGGGAAATCATCACCAACATCATCGCCAACGATCCTCTCATCGAGAAGGGGTCAATCTCCATCAACATCTTCACCAGCACCATCTCCTCTCAAAACCCTAGTTCATCTCTTGTATCCAATCTTGTATCAAAACCACAAATTGGTACCTGTGGGTTGCTAGTAGTGTTGATTACTCCTTGTAGTTGATGCTAATTGGTTTACTTGGTGGAAGATTATATGTTCAGATCCTTTATGCATATTATTACTCCTCTGATTATGAACATGAATATGCTTTGTGAATAGTTATGTTTGTTCCTGAGGACATGGGTGAAGTCTTGCTATTAGTAGTCATGTGAATTTGGTATTCGTTCGATATTTTGATGAGATGTATGTTGTCTTTTCCTCTAGTGGTGTTAGGTGAATGTCAACTACATGACACTTCACCATTATTTGGGCCTAGAGGAAGGCATGGGGAAGTAATAAGTAGATGATGGGTTGCTAGAGTGACAGAAGCTTAAACCCTAGTTTATGCATTGCTTCGTTAGGGGCTGATATGGATCCATATGTTTAATGTTGTGGTTAGGTTTACCTTAATACTTCTTTTGTAGTTGCGAACGCTTGCAATAAGGGTTAATCATAAGTGGGATGCTTATCCAAGTAAGGACAGTACCCAAGTACTGGTCCACCCACATATCAAATTATCGAAGTACCGAACGCGAATCATATGAACGTGATGAAAACTAGCTTGACAATAATTCCCATGTGTCCTCGGGAGCTCCTTTCTCATTATTAGAAATTGTCTAGTCTTATCCTTTGCTACATAAAGGATTGGGCCAGCTTGGTGCACTTTATTTACTTTATTTACTTGTTACTCGTTATCATTTATCTTATCACAAAACTATCTATCACCTACAATTTCAGTGCTTGCAGAGAAAACCTTACTGAAAACCGGTTATCATTTCCTTCTGCTCCTCGTTGGGTTCGACACTCTTACTTATTGAAAGGACTTCGATTGATCCCCTACACTTGTGGGTCATTAAGACTCTTTTCTGGCACCGTTGCCGGGGAGTCTAGCGCTTTTGGTGAGTGGAAGTTGGTAAGGAAACATTTATATAGTGTGCTGAAATTTTCTGTTACGTGTCACTATGGAAACAAACCTTTGAGTGGCTTGTTTGGGGTATCTTCACCCCAACCAGAAGCGCAAATAGTTGCTCCTCAACCTACTGAACTTTATGAAAATATTTACTTTGAGATCCCTTAGGGTATGATCGAGAAACTACTAGCTAATCCATTTGTAGGAGATGGAACATTGCATCCCGATTTACACATTATCTTTGTGGATGAAGTTTGTGGATTATTTAAGCTTGCAGGTATTCCCGATGATGTTGTCAAAAGTAAGGTCTTCCCTTTATCTTTGAAGGGAGATGCATTGACATGGTATAGGCTATGTGATGATACGAGATCTTGGAATTATAAACGATTGAAGCTGGAATTTCACCAGAAGTTCTATCCTATGCACCTTGTTCATCGTGATCGTAATGACATATATAATTTCTGGCCTCGCAAAGGAGAAAGCATCGCTCAAGCTTGGGGGAGGATTAAGTCAATGTTATATTCATTCCCCAATCATGAGCTCTCTCGGGAAATGATTATTAAGAACTTTTATGCTCGACTTTCTCTTGATAATTGCAACCTGCTCGATACTTCCTGTGCTGGTTCTTATATGCTGAAGACTATTTATTTCAAATGGGATTTATTGGAAAGAATTAAACGCAACTCTGAAGATTGGGGTTCCGACGATGGTAAGGAGTAAGGTATGACACCTAAGTTCGATTGTGTTAAATCTTTTATGGATACCGATACTTTTCGTGGATTTAGCGCTAAGTATGGACTTGACTCTGAGATAGTAGCTTCTTTCTGTGAATGTTTTGCTACTCACGTTGATCTCCCTAAAGAGAAGTGGTTTAAATATAATCCTCCTGTTGAAGTGAAAGTAGTTGCACCTATTACAGTCGAAGAAAAGACTATTACCTATAGTGATCCTATTGTTCCTACTACTTATGTTGAAAAACCTCCTTTTCCCGTTAGGATAAAGGATCATGCTAAAGCTTCAACTATTGTTCGTAAGAGTAATACTAGGACTTATACACCTCCTGAGCAAATTAATGTTGAACCTAGTATTGCTATGGTTAAATATCTCTTTGATGATGATTTAGATGGGCATGTTATTTATTTCTGTGGTGAGACTGCTAATATTGCTAGGCCGGATACTAAGACACGTAGACCTGTCGTAGGCATGCCTGTTATTTCTGTTAAAATAGGAGACCATTGTTATCATGGCCTATGTGATATGGGTGCTAGTGCTACCGCTATACCTTATGATTTATATAAAGAAATTATGCACGACATTGCACCCGTTGAATTAGAAGACATTGATGTTACTATTAAGCTTGCTAATAGGGACACCATTAAACCTGCTTGGATTGTTAGAGATGTTGAAGTTTTGTGTGGGAAAGTTAAATACCCTGTTGATTTTCTTGTTCTTGCTTCCCCACAAGATGCCTTTTGTCCAATTATTTTTGGTAGACCCTTCTTGAATACGGCTAGTGCTAAGATTAATTGTGAAAAGAATATTGTCACTATTGGCATAGATGGTATGTCTCATGAGTTTAATTTCGCTAAGTTTAGTAGACAACATCGTGATAGGGAACCACCTAGTAAGGATGAGATTATTGGTCTTGCTTCCATTGTTGTTCCTCCAACTGATCCGTTAGAACAATACTTGCTAGACCATGAAAACGATATGTTTATGAAGGAAAGAAGGGAAACATAACCTTCCCGTTGAAATTCTTGGGGATCCCCCTCCACCCAAGGGTGATCCCGTGTTTGAACTTAAACCATTACCTGATAAACTTAAGTATGCTTATCTTGATGAAAAAGAAATATATCATGTTATTATTAGTGCTAACCCTTCAGAGCAAGAAGAAGAAAGATTATTGAAAACTCTAAAGAAGCACCGAGCTGCTATTGGATATACTCTGGATGATCATAAGGGCGTTAGTCCCACATTATGCCAACACAAAATTAATATGGAGGACGATGCCAAACCAGTTAGAGATCCTCAACGACGACTAAATCCCAAGATGAAAGAAGTGGTAAGAAAGGAGATACTAAAGCTCCTTGAGGCAGGTATTATTTATCCCGTTGCTGATAGTGAATGGGTAAGTCCTGTCCACTGTGTTCCCAAAAAGGGAGGTATTACCATTGTTCCTAATGATAAAGATGAATTGATCCCGCAAAGAATTATTACAGGTTATAGGATGGTAATTGATTTTCGTAAGTTAAGTAAAACTACTAAGAAAGATCATTACCCTTTACCTTTTATTGATCAAATTCTAGAAAGACTATCCAAACACACACATTTCTGCTTTCTAGATGGTTATTCTGGTTTCTCTCAGATACCTGTGTCAGCGAAGGATCAATCTAAAACTACTTTTACTTGCCCTTTTGGTACTTTTGCTTATAGACGTATGCCTTTTGGTTTATGTAATGCACCTGCTACCTTTCAAAGATGCATGATGGCTATATTCTCTGATTTTTGTGAAAAGATTTGTGAGGTATTCATGGATGATTTCTCAGTTTATGGATCCTCTTTTGATGATTGCTTGAGCAACCTTGATCGAGTTTTGCAGAGATGCGAAGACACTAGTCTCGTCCTAAATTGGGAGAAGTGTCACTTTATGGTTAATGAAGGCATTGTCTTGGGGCATAAGATCTCCGAGAGAGGTATTGAAGTTGATAAAGCCAAAGTTGATGCTATTGAAAAGATGCCATGTCCCAAGGACATAAAAGGTATAAGAAGTTTGCTTGGTCACGCAGGTTTTTATAGGAGGTTCATTAAGGACTCTGACTAATTTATTGCAAAAAGATATTCCTTTTGTCTTTGATGATGATTGTGTAGAAGCATTTGAAATACTTAAGAAAGCTTTGATCACTGCACCTATTGTCCAGCCACCTGATTGGAATTTACCTTTTGAAATTATGTGTGATGCTAGTGATTATGCTGTAGGTGCGGTTCTAGGGCAAAGAGTCGATAAGAAATTGAATGTTATCCAGTATGCTAGTAAGACTCTTGATACTGCCCAGAGAAATTATGCTACTACTGAAAAAGAATTCTTAGCAGTTGTGTTTGCATGTGATAAGTTTAGACCTTATATTGTTGATTCCAAAGTTACTATTCACAGTGATCATGCTGCTATTAAATGTCTTATGGAAAAGAAAGATGCTAAGCCTAGACTCATTAGATGGGTTCTCTTGCTCCAAGAATTTGACTTGCATATTATTGATAGAAAGGGAGCTGAGAACCCCGTTGCAGATAACTTGTCTAGGTTAGAGGATGTTCTTGATGACCCACTGCCTATTAATGATAGCTTTCCTGATGAACAATTAGCGGTCGTCAATGCTTCTCGTATTGCTCCTTAGTATGCTAATTTTGCTAATTACATTGTTGCTAAATATATACCGCCTAGTTTCACATACCAGCAAAAGAAAAAGTTCTGTTATGATTTAAGACATTACTTCTGGGATGACCCACCCCTTTATAAAGAAGGAGTAGATGGTGTTATTAGACGTTGTGTGCCTGAGCATGAACAGGAACAGATCCTACGTAAGTGTCACTCTGAATCCTATGGAGGACACCACGCTGGAGATAGAACTACACACAAGGTACTACAATCCGGTTTTATTGGCCTACTCTCTTCAAAGATGCTCGTAAGTTTGTCTTATGTTGTGATGAATGTCAAAGAATAGGTAACATTAGTAGACGTCAAGAAATGCCTATGAATTACTCTCTTGTTATTGAACCGTTTGATGTTTGGGGCTTTGATTATATGGGACCTTTTCCTGCCTCTAATGGCTATACACATATTTTAGTTGCTGTTGATTACGTTACTAAGTGGGTAGAAGCTATTCCAACTAGTAGTGCTGATCATAACACTTCTATTAAAATGCTTAAAGAAGTTATTTTTCCGATGTTTGGAGTCCCTATATATCTTATGACTGATGGTGGTTCACATTTTATTCATGGTGCTTTCTGTAAGATGCTTGCTAAGTATGATGTCAATCATATAATCACATCTCCTTATCATCCCCAGTCTAGTGGTCAACTAGAGTTGAGCAATAGAGAGCTCAAATTAATTTTGCAAAAGATTGTGAATAGATCTAGAAAGAATTGGTCCAAAAAACTCGATGATGAATTATGGGCCTATAGAACTGCATACAAAAATCCTATGGGTATGTCTCCATATAAGATGGTTTATGGAAAAGCATGTCATTTGCCTCTTGAACTTGAACACAAGGCATATTGGGCTATTAAAGAGCTCAACTATGACTTCAAACTTGCCGGTGAGAAGAGGTTGTTTGATAATAGCTCAATTGATGAATGGAGAACCCAAGCCTATGAGAATGCCAAGCTATTCAAAGAAAAAGTCAAACGCTGGCATGCTAAGAGGATACAAAAGCGTGAGTTTAACGTAGGAGACTATGTATTATTATTCAACTCTCGTTTGAGATTTTTTGCAGGAAAACTACTCTCAAAATGGGAAGGTCCTTACGTTATCGAGGAGGTCTATCGTTCTGGTGCCATAAAAATCAACAACTTCTAAGGCACGAGTCCAAGGGTGGTAAACGGTCAAAGAATTAAACATTATATTTCAGGTAATCCTATCAATGTTGAAACTAATATTATTGAAACTGTAACCCCCGAGGAATACATAAGGGACACTTTCCAGAACGTTCCAGACTCCGAAAAGGTATAGGTATGTGGTACAGTAAGTAAACTAACTCCAAAACAACTCCAATGGCAATTTTTATCAGTTTTTGAATATTTAAGAATTTTAGGAAGAAAGAAGAAGTCCGAAAGGGACACGAGGCCCCCACGAGAGTGGAGGGCTCCCCCCTACTGGGCGCGCCCCCTGTCTCGTTGTCACCTCGTGTGCCTCCCAGACTCTGTTTTCTTGCACGTTACGTTTTTTGGTCTGTAAAAATTCATTATATATACTCCCGAAGGTTTTGACCATTGTATCACGCAAATATCCTCTTTTTTTGTTTCGAGCTGTTTCTGTTTCAGATTTAGAGCATCATGACATCTCCAAGCGCTCCCAGGGACAAGTTTTTCGAGAGGGTTATCAACCCCTATCTCGTGGAGGTGCTGCAACACCCTCAAACCATTGAGATGCGTGAGGGGGTGCTGCACATCCACGATGTGGAGGGACCAAGGCGTACCGGGAGCGTGGAGACAAAGCTCGAAGCCGTGGAACAACAAGTTTTCAAGTGTCAAGGGATGGTGGAGCGTGGACTCAACGCCAACCAAATGATGATCACAGAGTTCACCCACAACCACAAGCTGGACGCCAAAGTCATTGGGGAGACCATCTTCAAGATTCAAGAGAAAATCGAGCACCTCCAAGACCAGATCTATGACCTGCAAAACCAGAACTGTGAGTATGAATATAGATTTAAGAGGATGAGTTTGGCTGCAGATTTAAGGATCCCGGAGACTCGATCATCCTTCTACGATGGAGAGCCTATGCCTTGGAAGACGTACGACAAGCCTACATCATCAACAACTCCTACTTCACCACCTCCGAGGACATAATCACATGGGTATGGGCACTCCCCTTGGCAACTGCCAAGCTTGGGGGAGGTACCCCGGTATCGTATCACCATCACACTCCTATCTTTACCGTTTTATTCAGTTTGATCCTTTTTAGTAGTATATTGATCTAGTAGATTGAAGTTTTGATATCAAGTAGTTTGAGTTTTGCTTTATAATCTCTTTTTGTAATCGAGTCCGTGAGCTATCTATAATAAATATTAGTGTTGAGTCAAGGGCTTTGCTATGTTGCTATGATCTTGAGAAAGTAGAAAGAATAAAAGAGCTCATATTGATCTTGTGGATAGTGATAACTTCACATATAGAAAGTATGAGGCATAAAAATTGTTGAGAGTTGGTGAACGTAGTTTTGGTCATTGTTGCAATTAATAGGAAGTGATAAGGAAAGAGGGGTTCACATACAAATATATTATCTTGGACACCCTTTTTTTATAATTGGGAGCACTCATTAAGTATGACATGCTAAAAGAGTTGACGTTGGACAAGGAAGACAACGTAATGGTTTATGTTTTCGCGCATCTTAGTTAAAGTATATTGTCATTGACCTTCCAAACATGTTGAGCTTGCCTTTCCCCCTCATGCTAGCCAAAGTCCTTGCAGCAAGTAGAGATACTACTTGTTCTTCCAAATATCCTTAAACCCAGTTTTGCCATGAGAGTCCACCATACCTACCTATGGATTGAGTAAGATCCTTCAAGTAAGTTGTCATCGGTGCAAGCAATGAAAACTGCTCTCTAAATATGTATGACTTATTAGTGCAGAGAAAATAAGCTTTGTACGATCTTGTTGTGGAAGCAATAAAAGCGACAGACTGCATAATAAAGGTCCACATACAAGGGGCAATATAAAGTGACATTATTTTGCATTAAGATTTTGTGCATCCAACCCTAAACACGCATGACAACCTCTGCTTCCCTCTGCGAAGGGACTATCTTTTACTTTATGTTTTTACTTTATGCTTGAGTCAAGGTGATCCTCGCCTTTCCCTTTTTCATTTTTTCCTTTGGCAAGCTCCTTGTGTTTGAAAGATCATGATATATATATATCCAATTAGATGTTAGTTTGTGTTTTGTGTTTAAATTAGTGTTTGTGCCAAGTAAAGCCTTCGGGATGATTTGGATGATAGTTGCTTTGATTCTGTGCAAAAACAGAAACTTCTGCGTCCACTAGAAGAATTGTCAAAATTTGCTGGAGCGTGAAAAAATTCTGAATTTTTTACACATGATTGAGATACAAATTTCCCACGTTGTGCTATTTTTCCAGAATTTTCGGAGTTACAGAAGTATGGTCATTGTCCCGTTTTTGACAAATTCTGTTTTTGTGTTGTTTGCTTGTTTTGATGAATCTATGGATTGTACCGGGGGGTATACGCCATGATGGAGTTAGAATACAGTAGGTATAATGCAATAATAAAATATGAATGGGTTTACAATAGTACCTAAAGTAGTGATTTGCTTTGTTATACTAACAGATCTCATGAAGGTTTTTATTGAGTTTTGTGTGTTGAAGTTTTCAAGTTTTGAGTGAGATCATGATGTATGAAGGAATAAGGAGTGGCAAGAGCCTAAGCTTGGGGATGCCTGAGGCGCCCCAAGGTAATATTCAAGGACTCCAAAGCATCTAAGCTTGGGGATGCCCCAGAAGACATCCCCTCTTTCTTCTACCAACTATCGGTAATATTACTTGGAGATATATTTTTATTCACCACATGTTAGCTATTTTGCTTGGAGTTTCGTGTATTATATGAGTCTTTACTTTGTTTGCTTTTTAGATTGTCACAATCATATCTTTGCTGAACACACATTTTGAGAGTGACACACATTATTCGTGCTTTTTAGAATACTCTATGTGCTTCACTTATATCTTTTGAGCTAGGCAGTTGCTCTAGTGCTTCACTTATATCTTTTAGAGCACGACGGTGGCCATATTCTAACGAAATTGTTGAACTCTCATGCTTCACTTATATATTTTTGAGAGTTGATAATAGTAATGACAATTAGTACAAATATGAATTTGGTCCTAATATGATAGTTATTCAAGAGGGATATAATAAAAACTTTCATGTAGATCACTGAATATGATAAGTTTGATTCCTTGCACTAGTTTTGCGATATAAAGGTGGTAATATGTGGGTTGTGCTAGTGAGTAATTGTGGTTTAGTAATAATATTGGTGTTAAGGTCTGTGATTCCTGAAGCATGCACGTATAGTCCCTCGTTATGCTATGAAGTTGGAGCATGATTTATTATTGATTATCTTCCTTATGAGTAGCGGCCGGGATGAGCGATGGTCTTTTCCTACAAAGTATCCCCCTAGGGGCATGCATAGTAGTACTTTGCTTCTAGGGCTAATAAACTATGCAATAAGTATATGAGTTCTTCATGACTAATGTGAGTCCATGGATTATACACACTCTCACCTTTCCACAATTTGCTAGCCTCCTCACTACCGTGCATTGCCCTTTCTCACCTTGAGTTTTGGTTCAAACTTAGTTGGTGCATCCAAACCCCGTGATATGATATGCTCTATCACACATAAGCCTCCTTATATCTTCCTGAAAATAGCCACCGTACCTACCTATTATGGCAATTCCATAGCCATTTCGAGATATATTGCCATGCAACTTCCACCGACCCATTATTATGACACACATCATCATTGTCACATGCTTTGCATGATCATATAGCTAACATAGTATTTGTGGCTCAGCCACCGTTCATCGTTTTTTATACATGTTATGCTCTATCATTACACATCTTGGTACATCGCTAGAGGCATTCATATAGAGTCATATTTCTTTTCTAGTATCGAATTGTAATTTTTGAGTTGTAAGTAAACAGAAGTGTGAAGATCATCATATTCATTATTAGAGCATTGTCCCAAGTGAGGAAAGGATGATGGAGACTCCGGATGAAAAATAATTTTTTTGTCAAAAATAGCCCACAAAAAGGAGGCCAAAAAGATCCCAACAAAAAGAGAGAAAAGAAAAAAATGAAAAAGAGAGAAAAAACGAGAAGGGGCAATGTTACTATCCTTTCCACACTTGCGCTTCAAAGTAGCACCATGTTTTTCGTATTGAGAGTCTCCTATGCTTTCACTTTCATATAACTAGTGGGAATTTTTCATTATAGAACTTGGCTTATATATTGCATTGATAGGCTTCCTCAAATGCCCGAGATCTTCATGAGCAAGAAAGTTGGATGCACACCCACTTAGTTTTATTTTTGAGATTTCATACACTTATTGCTCTTAGTGCATCTGTTGCATGGCAATCAGTACTCCTTGCATTGACATCAATTGATGGGCATCTCCATAGCCTGTTGATTAGCCTCGTCAATGTGATACTTTCTTCTTTTTATCTTCTCCAAATTATCTCCATCACCATACTCTATTCCACCCATAGTGATATATCCATGGCTTGTACTTATGTATTGCGTGAGAGTTGAAAAAGCTGAAGCGCATTAAAAAATATGAACTAATTGCTCAGCTTGTCATTGGGTTTGTGCATGAAAAATACTTTGCATTAATAAGATGGAGCATGACAAGGCTATATGATTTTGGAGGGATAAAGTTCTTTAGCATTGATATTTTGAAAGATATGATTGTTTGTTGGCATGCCTTCTTGTTGTTGTTGTTGTTGTTGTTGTTGTTGTTGTTGTTGTTGTTGTCCGTCTGTAGGTTAGTTTCTAGGTTAGTCTGTAGGTTAGTTCGGTTAGTTGCTAGGTTAGTTAGGTTAGTTTCTAGGTTAGTCTGTAGATTAGTTGTTGGAAAAATTTATAGGAGAAGAAAACAACAATAAGAAGAAAACAACAACAACAACAACAACAACAACAACAACAACAACAACAACAACAACAACAAGAAGAAGAAGAAGAAGAAGAAGAAGAAGAAGAAGAAGAAGAAGAAGAAGAAGAACAAGAAGAAGACACGACACCACCGACACCTCGACCCCCGACACGACCCCATCTACACCCCGGCCCCAAACACCCCCGACAGCCCGACCCCTGACACGACACCCCGAGACCGCCTCGACGCCCCGAAACAGCACCCCCGGGCACCTCACCCCCAACGCGACACCCCGACCCCGCCTCGACACCCCGACACTGCGACCCCGACTCCCCGACCCCCGACACGACACCCCAAGACCGCCTCGACACCCCGACAAGACTCCACCGACCCCCGACCCCCAACACCCTGAGACCCCGACACGGCACCTCCCGAAAAAGGTGCTCTTCGACCGTCCAGAGGCCGACAGGGTCATATATTTGTGAATTATGAGTTAGGTCAGGTATTCAATTATTATTATGTACATATATATATTTTAATTTGTTTAAGTTATTAGGTATTCAATTTTTTATTATGTTCATGATACACACTTCAATTTTTTATTATGTTTATGTTGTACTAATTTCGTTTAATCTTTGTCATTGCAGGTGTTGACAGATGGTTGGCTTAGGTCGAGAGCGCTCCGAGCCTCCTTCCTTGGCGCGTGCTGGGAGGGGTCTTGTTATTGCACCCCAGCACCTTCGGAGAGCGCTGGTAGATAGCATGTAGACACCCCCATCACCTTCGGCAGGCGCTTCTTCTTCGGTCGGGAGAGGTCGGGGGAAGAAGATGGGTGCAGGTAGAGGTGGACGTGGCGCTGGGAGAGGTAGGAAGGTTGTTGGGCCTTCCTCGCCACCACCCCCCACTGAGTCTCTGGACACCGGAGTGCTCCGTCTCAGGTGGACCCGTATCAGACTCCGGTCCACGATCCTCGGGTCGACGAGCCTCTGGTCGCCGAGCCTCGGGTCCCAGAGTCTTCCTCCCAGGAGACTCAGGTCCCAGAGTCTTCGTGCCACGTGACTCCGAAGACTAGCGGCCATGATGATGGTGTTGAGGAGACCTTTTCTGAGGATAGCTACAGCAAGGGCGAGCTGGTTGAGGAGGGCAAGAAGGTCTACCAGCATGGTGGTACTAAGGTATTGTCCGTGCCGGCGACCCGCGACCAGAGGTGGTTGATTCAGCCTAACGGGGAGAAGTAAGTGCATTTACTATTTGTAACCTTTTTCCTTCATGTTTCTTCAAATTAGTATCTAATGTGTTGGCCGTGTCATACTGCAGGGGTTGGATACACGCAGATGGTGTCTGCAGGCCCAACCAGCTCCCTGGTACTCTTTGCCGGCACCACTTCCCGGGGTGGGTCACGTTGCCCAGTGAGGGTGAGCTTCCATAGCTAGCACTGACCTGGGAGCTGTACGAGGCTTCCCTGGCCCCACCGAGGGAGATGGTCGATGGTGTCGTGTGCGAGACGGTGGCCGACATTGTGAGACGGTGGTTTTGGGTAATTTCTCCGTTACAGAATTAAAATTCAATAGTACATAGTGATTGTACTAATGATCAGTATTTTTTAGTTTGATTGCATACCTTCTACAGGTGCCTTGAGGAACACGAGGCGGACGCGGCTATGGTTCTTGAAGCCGAGTGCAAGTGCCTACTTCAGAACTTACAACACGAGGCTCGGGTGCAGGCTGTTTGAGACTACTACGGCTCGACTAACATTAGGAGGCAGAAGAAGAAGTGCCGCAGCAAGTATCTGAGTAAGGACAAGTACATGAAGGTAATTACCTATTGTTAAGGCCTTGTACTTAGTTTCCTTGATTTGATTCGTAGGCGTAGTGCTAAAATTTCTCTTTGTCTAACTTAGGTGCCCCCGAGATGGTGTGCGAATAAGATGGACTGTTGGGAGAGGTTGGTGGATGAGTGGTGCTCTCCCCAATGGCTAGCCGTCCACAACAAGGCCAGGGACAAGCGTGCCCAGATGCAAGGTGTGCCACACCATCAAGGGAGATCCAACCTGTTTGAGTACGGGGATCACTAGGTATGTGGTTTGAGCCCTTAACGATTCATGCAATTTCATTCTTCATGCTAGCTTTAGCCCTTTAATTACTAATTTACCCTGTTCCTCTCTTTCAAGCGCGACACAACAAGAAGGAGGTGCCACCGCTATATGACCTCTATGCCATGGCCCATAGTGCCCCGTTCAAGAAGGCCAAGGCATTCTCGGAGGATGACGTTGATCCAGAGAGCTTCACCAACATCTCCTTCCACGACAAGCTCGTGAGGTACAGAGACTGGGGGAAGAAGATGAAAGGTGAGGACTTCAACCCGAGCCAGAGTCCTTTTGATCCTGAGCACGTGATGCTATCTGGTGATGGGAGGAGACATGGCTTGGTAGCCATTGGGGATGGACTAATAGGTTACCCTAGAAGTCTCCCAAAGATCAAGAAGTGCCAGACGAGGTCTCTTCCTGAGATGAGGCCTCGACCACGGCCAATGGAGCTCTACGTCGAGGCTAGGGCCCAGGAGCTTCTGGCGGAGGCAACTGGGCAGGCGGCGCAGAGGGAGAGGCAGCTGGAGGAGAGGACGGCTAATCTGTTGGAGGCGGAGAGGAACCGGAACGACGCGGGTCACTGGGCCCTATACGAGCTCCTCATGGTAAGTTTCTCCCACATACTAGCCAAATCATGCACGTAATGTTCGTTTCATTACTAACTAAATGAGTAACTCGTGAAAACAAAATGTGTAGTCTGTGCAAGAAAACCGTCCAGACCCCTCTGCCAATGCCCCAGATTGGTATAGCAGACACGATGAGTTTCATTTGAATGGTTATTAGTTACTAGTATTCGCATTTCACTTGCATCATGATAACTAAACATTGCAAATGATCTTTGGTGCAGCACGCCTCCCAAAAAGGATCGACTGATCCTTCTCTGTCTTGCGATGGCATAACCCCGACCGGTACTTCACCTCCCTGATGATGGTAAGTTTTCCCAAGTGTTTTGCTTAACAAATGCATACTTATCTTAAGAAATGACCTATACTTAGCTTATTTTCCTTGAAAATGATAGAATAACCTTACATACCTCCAAAATGACATGTTCTACGTAGGATACCTATAAAATGACCTATATTTAGCATTTTTTCCTCCAAAATGACTTGATATGCTTTGTTAGCTAGAAAATGGCATAACTACCTAGGATAGCTCAATAATGATCTATAGCTAGCTTAGCTAATTCATTTATGACATAATTAGCTCACTTAGGTAAAAAATGGCATAACAACCTAGGATAGCTCAATAATGATCTATAATTAGCTTAGCTATTTCATTTATGACATAATTAGCGCACTTAGGTAAAAATGGCATAATAACCTTGGTTTAGCTCCAAAATGACCTATACTTAGCTTATTTTCCTCAAAAATGACATAATAACCTTACTTAGCTCCGAACTTACATACTTTACCTAGGATAGCTATAAAATGACCTATACTTTGCCTTTTTTCCTCCTAAATGACTTAATATTCTTAGTTAGCTGAAAAATGACATTACTACCTAGGATAGCTAAATAATTATCTATACTTAGCTTACCTAGTTCATTTATGACATAATTAGCTTACTTAGGTAAAAATTGGCATAATAACCATGGTTTAGCTCCAAACTATCATATAATTAGTTTATTTTCCTCCAAAATGACAAAATAACCTTACCTAGCTCCAAAATGACCGATTTTAACTAGGATAGCTCTAAAATGACCTACACTTACCATTTTGTCCTCTAAAATGAATAAATATGCTTAGTTATCTCAAAAATGGCATAACTACCTAGGTTAGCTCGAAAATGACCTATTTACCTAGCTTAGCTCTAAAATGACCTACACACTTAGCATTTTTACCTACCTTAGCTAAAAAATGGCATTTTTACCTACCTTAGTTAGAAAAAGAAGAAGAATAAGAAGAAGGAAGAAGAAGAAGAAGAAGAAGATGAAATCTTCTTCGTCTTCTTCTTCTTTTTCTTCTTCTTTTTGTTCTTTTTCTTCTAGCTAGTCTTCTTCTTCTTCTAACTTTCATCTTTCCTA
>NC_057813.1:358481618-358484214 GCF_018294505.1 Triticum aestivum | reverse complement strand
CACGCAGCGCGCTGGGATTCGCCGGGTGCGGCAGCGCGGACACGTCCGACTCGGGACGGACATGTCCGGCGGCGGAAGGTGGAACAAGACTAGGGTTAGGGGGATTCATCCGCGAATTTCGGGGGAGGTGGCCTATTTATAGATTCTGGGAGCTAGGAGAGTCCAAATGGAGTGCGGCTTTTGGCCACGCGATCGTGATCGAACGACCGAGAGTATGGAGGGGGTTAGGATGGGTTATGGGCCACTTTGGAGGGGTATTGGGCTGCACACAAAAGAGGCCTTTGCGGTTACCCGGTTAACCGTTGGAGTATCAATCACACTCCAAATGGCACGAAACTTGACAGGCGGTCTACCGGTGCTATACCAAGGCCGCTTGGCAAATCACGGTCCATTCCGAGAGCGTTTAACACCCGCTCACAACGAGAGATAAAAGGGGGACACCGGAGGACATAGGAGTGCCGGATTGCAAAACGGATAACGGGGAAAATGCTCGGATGCATGAGACGAACACGTATGCAATGCAATGCACATGATGGCATGATAAAATGCAACACACAAGCAAATGACATGGCAAAGACGGCGAATAACTGGATGACACCTGGCGCATCGAATCCGGGGCGTTACAACACTCCTCCACTAACAAGAGATCTCATCCCGAGATCTTAGGACCGAGACGGAAGGGAAAAGGGATGAGGTGAAACAAGAACTCAAGAGAAGAAGCAAAGAATCGAGAGCACTCGAGAAGAAGAGAGGAACGATGAGAATGACGAGAATCGAAAGCTCACAGAATCAGATTGGCTATGAAACCACTCCGGTTAGAACGAGATAAGAAACGAATAAGACGGAAAGGATTTAGGCAGCACTCCGGCTGAAAATAAAAGGAATAGAACAAGAACTTCACAAGACGGGATGGTACTTGATGAGATAAACAACGCAATGCCTCCGGAAGAATTAAAAGAATGGAATGAAATGAACTTAGCAGGAAGGATTGAATGGAGTTGTTGAGAAAATCAACAACGAAAAGAATAAGCTTGTTGTGGTCTTATAGGTAACATCTCAATATCATAAGGTGATAACCGGCCACAAATTGAAATGATTGGATAGCTTAGAAGAACGAAGAAATGCAAAACTCCACTTCAAAAGAATACGAAGAATTAATTGCACTTCGAAAATCAAGAAGGAAAGATACTTGAACTCCTCCAACAAAGTCTTGATGAACTCTTGAAGAATGAGTTAAATCATGAAGAACCACCATGAAGAACTCCGTTGACAAAAAGGATGATGAGATTTAATGAAAGATGAAAAGAATAAGTTTAAAGCCTTGCGGTGATTTAGATGGAGGTTCCGACGAAATGGCTGAGGAAATTTGAACTCCGGAAAAGAAAAGATGAAAACACTTGGAACTAGAATTTATTCACCAAGAACAAACTCCGTAGGAAGGGATTAATCACTTTGAGGAAATAAGAATAAGATTTATTGTATGCTTATCCTTCATCAAAGTAAATTGATGACAAGCAATGGATTTTTCATACTACTTATTCTTCTTGAAAAGGATTGAGAAGTGACATATCGCAGACTTGAGAAGGTCTTCATGAACCACCGGTAGGATTGAAAAGAACGAATGAATATATGTGATAAACAAGGAAAAAGAATCTTGAACGAACCACCGTAAGAATTCGGAAATGACTGATGAAAGAGAATGAATCACTGAGAAGAATTAGAAGAACAAATATGCTCGAGGGTATTTAGATGCAAAAGAACAAAGAGATAACAAGCTGATAAAAGAACACTTGAACGAAACGTCGGGATGAAAGAGAACGACAACTGGAATGTGAGGAGGAATAATTCTTCTGGAACGATGGCCTTCGGTGAAACGAAAAAGAAATCAACTCCTGAAATACTCCGGATGGGTAAGAAAGAATATCTGACAAACTGAAATAATTCGAGAGGATGATATGAAGCTAGAACCACGAATCTTCGAGAGAACGGAAAAGATTTAGAGGAAAAATTCTTCTTCGATCTTCAAATGACGATGAGAAAACACCACAAAAATTACTGAGATACTCCGGGAGAATGAAAAGCGAAGAGGTAGAGTCAACAATGAAAATGATTTGAAATTGATCTTGGAAAAGGCATTTGACTGATGGAATCCATTCTTACGTCACACTTTGAAAAGAATTTGGGAATAGCTCCGTAATAATTAGAAGAGTCAGGTAAGATCCTGGGAAAAGACCTGTGGGTTAGGGCCCAATAAAAGAAAACACCGTTGGAAAGGATGTTGAACAGATAGATGATGCACCGGAATGATTGAAAAATTTGAATGAGGTGACAACCTTGAATTAATTCAAATACAGACGAATCTCCTGAGATGTCTTGAGCACTCCGAAAAGATAAACTGGCGAGAGGCGAACGAGCGGGGAAACACTTGAGCCGAGGAAAATAATATAATCACTACCGAAAATTAGAATTGAATCCACGGGAGAAGAAAAAAAGAAGATGAATGTCAAACGAGACGATAATTCATCGGTTGAGATAATTTACGAAAGACCGAAGAGGTTCCGCACGAATGAAATTGATGGTCGGAAGAGATTCATAC
>NC_057813.1:358476964-358481229 GCF_018294505.1 Triticum aestivum | reverse complement strand
TAACTTGAAGAGAAAACACCGGTTGAAATCATTGAAGAAAGAAAGCAAAGACTTCGCACGAGTAGGATGGATACTCGATTACGGACTCCGGCTCCGAGAAGAAGAGGGGTGGGCGGGTGGGAAAAGAACACAACTGAGGATTGAACTCAAAGATGAAGAGGCTCGAGTCAACTTGACGAGAAATGCACCGGATGAAAAGAGCTGAGAACCAACGATCAGAAAACCAAATACGTGATCCAAAAGAAAGTTTAAAAAGGAAGAGAAGTAATTCAAAACACCAACGTCAAGATTCCTCACCAGAGAGACGAAGGGGCTGGGGAGTAAAAAGAATTCCTACTCTCCGATATAACTAGACTCCGAAAACAGTTTTCTTCTAGACTCGACAACGGCCAAACTACACGATCAATCAAGGGGGCTCCTAGGGTCGGTCAAGGCTCTGATACCAACTTGTCACGCCCAATATGCGATACTATCCTAAAGAGACTCGAAGGTCCCACCAAGGATAGAACCGCATATTGATACGCTTTTGCAAGGTGGATATCATTACATCAACATTACATAATAGATGGGGATACATACAATAGGCATACAATGCCACATGAATACAACTTCATCCTACATAAGAGCACCATCCGACTACGGATGAAACACAAACAGAAACTCAAACGACATCCACCCTGCTAGCCCAGGCTGCCGACCTGGAACTTATCCCCTGATCAAAGAAGAAGCAGAAGAAGAACTCCAAAACAAGCAACATCGCTCTCGTGTCAAGATCATCGCATAACCTGTACCTGCAACTGTTGTTGTAGTAATCTGTGGGCCACGAGGTCTCGGCAATCCCATTACCATGGGTATCAAGACTAGCAAAGCTTAAAAGGAAAGGAAGGGGTAAAGTGGTGAGGTTGCAGCAGCGACTAAGCAAGATATGGTGGCTAACATACGCAAATAAGAGCGAGAAGAGAGCAAGCGGAACGGTCGTGAAACTAGCAATGATCAAGAGGTGATCCTAAACTCCTACTTACGTCAAACATAACCCAAAACCGTGTTCACTTCCTGGACTCCGTCGAAAGGAGACCATCACGGCTACACATGCGGTTGATGCGTTTTAATTCAGGTCTGGTGTCAAGTTATCTACAACCGGACATTAACAAATTCCCATCTGCCACATAACCGCGGGCACGGCTTTCGAAAGTTTATACCCTACAGGGGTGTCCCAACTTAGCCCATGATAAGCTCTCGCGATCAACGAAGGATATACCTTCTCTCAGGAGGACCCGATCAGAATCGGAATCCCGATTTACAAGACATTTTGACAATGGTAAAACAAGACCAGCAAAGCCGCCCGATGTGCCGGCAATCCCGATAGGAGCTGCACATATCTCGTTCTCAGGGCAACACCGGATGAGACATCCTACGAGTAAAACTAGACCTCGAGTTTCCCTGAGGGGGCCCCGCAGTCTACTCGGTTCGGACCAACACTTAGACAAGCATTGGCCCGGGGGGCTAAAATAAAGATGACCCTCGGGCTCTGGAAACCCAAGGGAAAAAGGGCTAGGTGAGGCAAATGGTAAAACCAAGGTTGGGCCTTGCTGGAGGAGTTTTATTCAAAGCGAACTGTCAAGGGGGTCCCATAAACCACATAACCGCGTAAGGAACATAAAATCCGGGAATATAACACCGGTATGATGGAAACTAGGGCGTCAAGAGTGGAACAAAGCACCAGGCATAAGGCCGAGTCTTCCACCCTTTACCAAGTATATAGATGCATTAATTAAAAAAGAGATATTGTGATATCCCAACATAATCCTATCCACCAAGGAGCAATCTTCAACTTCACCTGCAACTAGCAACGCTAAAAGAGGGTTGAGCAAAGCGGTAACATAGCCAAGCAATGGTTTGCTAGGAAGGGTGAAAAAGGTTAGAGGCTAACATGGCAATTTGGGAGGCTTGAGGAACAAGTGATAGGTAACGCAGCATAGCGATAGAACGAAGAAACTAGCATAACAATGATAGTAGTGAGATCCAGGGTAGCGGTCATCTTGCCTAAAATCCCGCTAGGAAGAAGAACGAGTCCATGAAGAAGATGAAGCCACGAAGACGAACCAAGCGTAGATGAACGAATCCTCACGATCGCAACGAAACGGGAATTATCGAGAAGAAGCACACAACATGGTAAACACAACACACATGAACATGACATGATGCACAAATAAGTATGATGCATGACAAGCTTAGATGAGGCTACTCATGGCAAGAGATGATACAAATAAGAGCAACACATCAAGGCAAGTTTAAATGAGGCCGGAAACAACATATAACAATTCCGGTAAGTCCTCATATGCAAATTTCGAAGTTGGTCCAGATCTGAATAAACCTTATTTTCAAGTTGTTAAACAGCAAGTTAAGATGCACCAAGATGATCTACACGAGATTCTAGTCAAGTTACATATAAAGTTCATTTAATTCGGAGCTACGGCCTAGAAGATATGAGCAAAACAAGTTAAACATGGCATTGATGCAAAATGCATACAAACATCAAGCAAACACTCTCAAAACATGGATGCAACATGATAATATGAAACTACATGCAATTCTAAGCAAGTTTCATATAGAGCACACTCAAAACGGAGCAACGGTTCAACACATACACTCCATACAAATTTAAAGGACAAGCTGTCCAAAACAGCAACTAGGCATCTTGCAAGCATCAAAACAACATGCTACAGCACCTCAACATGAGAACAAAAGGCATGGGCATGATGTATAGGTAAAGCCTAACAAAACATGAACACTGAGCTATCTCCAGAAATCACTAGAACGTGGTCAAAAATACATGGCAAGATTGCATATAATAATAGTTTCAGACTTTGCAGAAATAACATTAGGTTGCAATGTTTAGAGCTATCAAACAACATGTTACATGAACTTAACATGGCAAACAAAGGCATGGAATGAATCTAATAATTGCATAGAACAAAAGTCCCTTACTGACCATGAGCCAAAAAGGATCATAAGATATGATGGCACCCATGTAAACATGGCGAATGATATGACAGATTCAAACATGGCAGAAACAACGATAAGTAGGCATGTTGGTGAGCTTGTACCACTCACCATAGAGCAATACATGGCATGACAAGGTTACTAACAGTAGGATGACATATTTATGAAGCTAAGAATGGCAAGAAAAAGTTCATAGGGTGCATGGATCACTAGCAAAACACAAGGAAAATCTGAACTTAAAGTTAACAGGCTGACAGCAACATTATTTAGCAAATTGAGAGCAAGATTACGACAAGCTAAAGCAGGCTATAAATGCAAACCAGGGGCATGAATGGATAGGGCATGACATTTATAACAAAACATTCTTAGTGAACATCACCAGATTATGCATAGAATGACTTGTAGCAGCAGGTTTACATAGCATCACAAAATAACAGATTCAGCCTAGCAAAACAGCAGCAGCAAGTACCCTACTTAACAAGCTTGATGCACTCACTACACAACTCACAAAAATACATGGATGGCACCTCTGTGAAGATGGCATGATGTAGTTCAAAACACATGTAGATATCAACCTCATAGGATGCACACACAAAATGCAACAAAAAAGACAAATCATCAAGTTATGATAACAGACAGCGGATAACATCATATGGCACTCTTGGAACAATGATTAGGACATCAAGATGAACTCAAACAAACTTGGCACAATGGAACAGAATGTAGAGCATCTCACAGCGAACATTTTGATATATTACACGCACAAAACTGAGCAGTACGCATGGAGTTATGGCATGATGAATAATGCACCAGAATGCAAAAATTACAGGGACAGGCGTTTTCTGAAGAAAAAAAAATAGACGCGCGCCGAAAAGCTAAAAGACGCCTAGGGCGAGGGGTAGCGGGGATGCTCACCCTGGGCTCGGCCCACGACGGGGGGAGGAGGCAGATCGGGCCGGTGGAGAGCTGGGCTGGGCCTCGGCTTGCGAGGCCCATGGCGGCGCGAGGGGGAGGCGCAGCCGTCGTGCTCCCCGATCCCGAACGGGAACGAGGCAGGACCGGCGGTGGCGGTTGGCACCGGCAGCGAGCAGGCGAAGCCGGGGCGGCGCGGGGCGGATCCGGCGGATCTGGGCATGGAGACCCCGGATCCGGCCTCGGGCGAGGACGCCGGGCCTCACATGGCCGGCGGCGAGGTCCGTGAGCGACGGCGGTGGGGTTCCTAGGTCCGGTGGGGCAGAGGAGCTCGCCAGTGGGGGCGGACG